>NC_060138.1:37796364-38106864 GCF_021461385.2 Schistocerca piceifrons | reverse complement strand
ACAGTGTTTGTCATGCTTTAGAGTTCTCCTGTCCAAATCAATAATAATTACACTGCCTTTATCATTTAAAATACATTTACCTTTGGAGAAGTCTATAATGCAGTCCTTCTCGCTCATAATATCTATTCCTAATATGCAATTTGTCACAAGGTTTTGTACAACCAGGAATGGCCATTGTACGGTTCCATTACCTATTTTAACGTTTACAAAAACTTGCTTCGTAACCCTACATGACTTATTACCTAGTGCAGTAGTTATTTTACAGTTTTGGGCAGGAAACTCAGGCACAGGTTCCAATTCACACATCTTTTTATAGAAATTAAAAGACAAAACGCTCACAGCTGCACCTGCATCTAGGATAATAGTAGTTGGAATCCCACCTACTACACCAGTAGTAGATGCTAAAACAATTTCATTTGAGTTTAAACGACATTGTGTACTGTCTTGTAAAAGTTCATCTGATATATTGTTATTGTGGTTGTATCTTATAAATAAAACAGGTAGTTTTTGTTTAGAATTACTCGGCATATCATTAGTCTGTTGTTCAAGTGTGGTGTCAAATAACTGATTAACATTGAAGTCGCCCCCCAAGAATTCTTCAGCCACGACCTGGGGCAAAGTAGTGACTGTTTCTAGTTTGTTGGATTATCATTTGTATTAGGTACTGACACAGATTGAGGTTGTGCATCAGGTGTCATTTCTATCATATTCACATTCGGATATTGCCTATTATGATCTCCAAACTTTTGTGGTTGTTGTTGCTGTTGCGCATTATAACTTACCTGTCGGTCGTAAGGTATGCTCCAATTTTGTCCTGGTGGCTGCTGTGGTAAAGCAGAGTTTGAATGAAAGTACTGATCGTTACGAGTCCAACCTTGATGCTGTCTTGGCTCGTAGTTATTATTATTTCTATTTCTGTTTGTGTTTTTGTTATTACCTTTGTATCCGTTGTTACCGTTGTAGTTACTACCGCGGTGCCTTTTGTATGGATTGCCGCATGAAATGTTATTACTGTTGTAACTATTGTTTGTATTGGAATACGCGTGTTGATTTTGATTTCCGTACTGAGACGGCATGTGAGTTTGCTGTTTTTGTTGTACCGCGTATCCAACTGTGGGCGCGCCAGAATTCTGTTGGCAAGCCTGCATGTCTTGCATACCACTAGTGTAAACATTGTGGCTGCTGTTTTGCCGCGCGAAGCGCTGATCTTCAAGTAACATGTCAACCGAATCTAAAGCTGTTAAAAAATAATCTGAATCGTCATCCGGGATATGTAGAAGTTTTTCCTTAATGTTGAAAGGCAATTTGGCCTTCAACGCTCGGAGTATATCACGCGTTGCGACTGGTTCGTCTAAAAAATGTCCCATGTTCAAGTATTTTTCAAAATATCTGCGTAAGTTACCATTTTTACTGTTAAAAGTTTCAGGTTCTAAAATTTGTCTTCTGAGTCGCTCCTGGACGGATTGCGACCAGAATTTGTTCAGAAAAGCACGCTCAAACTCACTGTACGTGGTACATAAGTCAGCTTGACTGTATGCCCAGACAGCTGCATCGCCTTGGATGTAACCGACAATATATGAAATCTTTTTCCGGTCACTCCAAGTGCGTGGAAATGCGTTACTAAAAGATTTAAGAAAAATCACCGGATGAATGGTTCGTTTTTCTGGGATAAAAATCTGAAATTGCCTGTGTTTCATTAAGCTTTCATCTTCCTTCGCATTGTGATATGGATTTATTCCATTGTAATTACTGGTATGTTCAGCTGGCGAGTAATTACGATAATGTTGCTGTGGTTTACCATTATAATAGCTTGTGTTTGTGTTTCCACATCGTGGTATGTGTTGTAGTCGTGGTGTGTTTTGTTCTTGTGTATTTGTCGTGTGCGGAATGTGTGTATCATACTCGAATGTATATTGGTTTCTGAACTGTACATTTTGACTGATATTTTCGTTACATTCAGACTGTAGTTGATCGGTGAATTGTCTCATGGGTGCAGTGACGGATTGTACTGCGTCACTGATCAGCTGTTTGTTATTAGTAATGTATTGCGCTACGGAGTCGTGCACAATTGTTGGTAAATTTTCACGTAAGCATCTATCAAAATGTTTGTCTTTGTTCTCAACCCAATCATGAAATTCTTTATTAATATTTTGAAAATGAGCTGTGGCATCTGATTGTAAGATGTCAGTCAGGTGTTGTTCAACATTGTCAAATTTATTCTGTACGTCAGTAATTCGTTTTTCAAGATTGTCATGTACTGAGGGATATGTTTGAATTTGTTCAGTAAGAACTTCACACGTGACATTAAGGTTTTTTACTTGTGTCTGTAAAAGTGCTACGTCAGTTGTAGTCTTTTCTTGTCTCGTATTGAGCTGGGAAAATTTAGTACTGAGTTCGGTCATCTGTTTGGTCAGTGTGGCGTCTATAAGTTCCACACGCTTACATAAAGTGTCATTACCTATCTTGATTGCTATGAGATCAGATTTGATTTCGTCCTTTTTTTGTGTTTTTAACTGTTCATTTTGTGTCTCTAATTGTGCCTTTAAGGTTGCCATGTTTTCGGCGTTTTGTTTCATTAGCATTTGTAACATGTCGGCAATGTTTACCGTTTGCAAGGTCTCTGCCCCCGCCGCGTCATTAGACGTGACGTCATGCATTAACATGGGCTCTGATTGAGATTTTGAAATTTTTGTAGTGGACGGCCTATCGTCAAAATTTTCGTCAACACTTGCGTCAATGTTTGATGAATCGTCACTACCGGTTGCTGTCGTAAAGTCATTTTCTAACACTTGTCTCACGTCCGAGTCGGATTGCGTCTGAATAGTACGTCCTTGCTGTTCCATTTTTGCGTATTGTTTTCTAGTTATTACCATGCCACACGTGATATATGTTTCAAGAAAATTTTTGACACTGATTTTAAAATAAAATGTAGTTGAGCATGAATCGCTCGTAGCAACAATGGCTGTCTGTTAATTTAAAAATATAAACTGAATTTGAGATTATTGGTAATGGCTGCTGGCCATGTTACATGATATCGTACAGAAGTCGGCCATATTGTACACTCGTGTATTGGTATTGTTGCATACGTTATTGTTTAGGGAAAAGTACTGAGAATGAAATTTATCACTGAAACTGTTATGCGGAAAAGAAACACTACAGAATTTACTGAAAAGCTAATACACTGAATTATACGTCTGGTCAAGCCTGCTAATGCAAAGATGCTGCGTCTTACCTTATTTTGCTGGAAGTTTCATTGCGTCTTCCCGCAAAATTTCAGAATTGGAAAATATCTTCAGATTTTGTTATCTCTCATACATTGACGTCCAGGTCCAGAAAGTTGATTTTTTACATGAAACAAAGAGAACAATATAACAAATGACAAAATAACAAGTCCGACACGCAGTCGCCAATATAAAATAAATAAAATAAATAAATAAAAATATATTGTTATTTAGATATTGATTATTCAATCTGTATGATGGTGATTGTGATTGCAATTGTATTTGCTTATCTGGAACGTGGACGTTTAATTATTCGGTATCAGACGCTTGACAATGGCTTTTTCGTAAAGGCAATGTTACTCGTAGTTGCCCGTGAAATAAAAACTGAATAATCGGACTTCGTAATTAAATCGTTTCCAAAGACTGCTGCGGTAGGTGCGGACTCATAATCTAAATCTCAATATTACAATAATTTGCCAGCCATGCCAATACGTCGTACAGAGGTGATTGTCTACTAAACATAAAAAAGTTACACAGTTAGTTAAATCAGATATATTCAATGAATAAGCCTACAGTTCATAATCCTACTTACTTTTATAAATATAATTCTTTAGAGAATCGAGTGCCTAGTGTGGTTGCAACTCGCAGTATTCTTCTATAACATGAAATATGGCGGTGTGCCAGACAATAAAAAAATACGTGCTTCTCGCACCCCTCCAACCTGAGCTCTCCCTTTCTTAATCAAACATAAGAGTAGCGTAAATGTGCTTTTGTTTTATCAGCGACACAGCGCTGCAGTTGTGTGCCATAGGCTTTATTTATTTGTCACTGATTATTTATTTAATTAATATTTCGCGTTTCCGGTGAAACTCACGCTCGGCATGCAAATGTAGTGCCAAAAAGACATTGCATAGTGAACCACTGTTCACGGACATTAACGAACATTACTAACTCTGCAACTACGCGGAAACCTATGTGAAAGAAACCCTCACATTAATGTTTTAACACAGAAATTGCGTCGCTGTGAAATACTATGTGTTCTATGACATGTCCCTCTAATTCGAGTAACGTTTCTATGGAAACGACAGGATTTTCTTCTTGGATACGACTAACTCCTTTCCGATGCACTATCCCTTATTTACAGCATCCCTCGCTCCCTCACAATGACAAATTAACACAGACATTGCGTCACTATGAAATACTATGGGTTCTTTGACATCTCCTTCTAAATCGAGTAACGTCTCTATGGAGACGACGGGATTTTCTTTTGGGATACGAGTATCTCCTTTCCGATGCACTATTCCTTCTTTACTACATCCCTCGCTCCCTGACAAAGACAATTTAACACAGAATTTGCGTCGCTATGAAATACTATGGGTTCTATGACATCCCCGTCTAAATCGAGCAACTTCTCTATGGAAACGACAGGATTTTCATTTGGGATACGAGAATCTCCTTTCCGATGCACTATTCCTTCTTAATTGCATCCCTCGCTCCCTCACATTGACGTTTTAAGACAGAAATTGCGCCGCGATGAAGTACTATGGTTTCAATGAGATCCCCTTCTAAATCGAGCATCGTTTCTTTGGAAACGACAGGATTTTCTTTTGGGATACAAGTATCTCCTTTCCGTGCCATATTCGTTCTTTACAGCAGCCTTCGCTCCCCCACATTGACGAATTAAAACAGAAACTGCATAGCTATGAAATACTATGGTATCTATGATATCTCCATCTAAATCGAGTAACGTTTCTATGGAAACGATAGGATTTTCTTTTGGGATACGAGTATATTCTTTTCGATGCCCAATTACTTCTTTACTGGAAACCGCGCTCCCTCACAGTGACGAATTAACACAGAAATTGCGTCGCTATGAAATACTATGGGTTCTATGACTTCTCCTTCTAAATCGAGTAACGTTTCTATTAAAAAGACAGGATTTTCTTTTGGGATACGAGTATCTCTTTTCAGATGCACTATTCCTTCTTTACTGCATCCCTCGCTCCCTCACATTGACGAATGAACACAGAAATTGCGTCGCTATGAAATACTATGGGTTCTATGCCATCCCCTTCTAAATCGAGAAACGTTTCTATGGAAACGTTAGGATTTTCTTTTGGGATACGAGTATCTCCTTTCCGATGCACTAGTCCTTCCTTACTGCATCCCTCGCTCCCTCACATTGACGTTTTAACACAGGAATTGAGTCATTATGAAATACTATGGGTTCTTTGACATGTACTGCTACATCGAGTAACGTTTCTGTGGAAACGACAGGATTTTCCTTTCAGATACGAGTATATCCTTTCCGAGGCACTATTCCATCTTTACTGTATCCCTCGCTCCATCACATAGACGAATTAACACAGAAATTGCGTCGCTATGAAATACTATGTGTTCTATGACTTCTCCTTCTACATCGAGTAACGTTTCTATGGAAACGACAGGATTTTCTTTTGGTATACGAGTATCTCCTTTCCGATGCACTATTCCTTCTTTACTGCAACGCTCGCTCCCTCACATTGACGAATTAATACAGAAATTGCGTCGCTATGAAATACTATGGGTTCTATGACTTCTCCTTCTAAATCGAGTAACTTTTCTATGGAAAATGAAGGATTTTCTCTTGGGATACGAGTATCTCCTTTCAGATTCACTAATCCTTCTTTACAGCGTCCCCCGCTCCCTCACTTTGCCGTCTTAGCACAGATATTAAGTCGCTATGTAATACTGTGGGTTCTATGACATCACCTACTAATTCGAGTAACATTCCTATGGAAACGACAGGTTTTCTTTTGGGATACGACTAACTCCTTTCCGATGCACTATCCCTTCTTTACTGCATCCCTCGCTCCCTCACATTGACGAATTAACACAGAAATTGCGTCACTATGAAACACTAAGGGTTCTTTGATATCTCCTTCTTAATCGAGTAACGTTTCTGAGGAAACGACGTAATTTTCTTTTGGGATACGAGTATCTCCCTTCCGATGCACTATTCCTTCTTTACTGCATCCGTCGCTCCATCACATAGGCGAATTAACACAGAAATTACGTCGCTATAAAATACTATGCGTTCTATGACTTCTCCTTCTGAATCAAGTAACGATTCTATGGAAACGACAGGATTTTCTTTTGGGATACGTGTATCTCCTTTGCGAAGCTCTATTCCTTCTCTACTGCATCCCTCGCTCCCTCACATTGATGAATTAATTCAGAAATATCGTCGCCATGAAATACTATGGGTTCCATGACATCCCCTTCCAAATCGAGTAACGTTTCTATGGGAACATCAGGAATTTCTTTTGGGAAACGAGTATCTCCTTTCCGATGCACTATTCCTTCTTTACTGCATCCCTCGCTCCCTCACATTGGCGAATTAACACAGAAATTGCGTCGCTATGATATACTATGGGCTCAATGACTTCTTCTTCTAAATTGAGTTACGTTTCTATATAAAAGACAGGATTTTCTTTTGGGATACGAGTATCTCTTTTCCGATGCACTATTCCTTCTTTACTGCATCCCTCGCTCCCTCACATTGACGAATTAACACAGAAATTGCGTCGCTATGCAATACTATGGGTTCTATGACATGTCCTTTGAAGTCGGGTAACATTTCTAAGGAAACGACAGAATTTTCTTTTGGGATTTGACTATCCCCTTTCCGACGCACTATTCCTTCATTACTGCATCCCTAGATCCCTCACATTGACGAATTAACTCAGAAATTGCGTCGCTATGAAATACTATGGGTTCAATGACATCTCCTTCTAAATCGAGTAACGTTTCTACGGAAACGACAGGATTTTCCTTTGGGAAACGAGTATCTCCTATCCGATGCACTATTCCTTCTTTACTGCATCCCTCGCTCCCTCACATTGGCGAATTAACACAGAAATTGCGTCGCTATGAAATACTATGGGCTCAATGATTTCTCCGTCTAAATTGAGTAACGTTTCTATATAAAAGACAGGATTTTCTTTTGGGATACGAGTATCTCATTTCCGATGCACTATTCCTTCTTTACTGCATCCCTCGCTCCCTCACATTGGCGAATTAACACAGAAATTGCGTTGCTATCAAACACTATGGGCTCAATGATTTCTCCTTCTAAATTGAGTAACGTTTCTATATAAAAGACAGGATTTTCTTTTGGGTTACGAGTATCTACTTTCCGATGCACTATTCCTTCTTTACTGCATCCCTCGCTCCCTCACATTGACGAATCGACACAGAAATCGCGTCGCTATAAAATACTACGGGATCCATGACATCCCTTCAAAATCGAGTAACGTTTATATGGAAACGCCAGGATTTTCTTTTGGGATACGAGTATCCCCTTTCCGTGCACTATTCCTTCTTAACTGCATTCCTCGCTCCCACACATTGACGAATTAACACAGATATCGCGTTGCCGTGAAAAACAATGGGTTCAATTACATCTCCTTCTAAATCTAGTAACGGTTCAATGGAAACGAACGGATCTCCTTTTGGGATAGGAGTATCTCCTTTCCGATGCACTATTCCCACTTTACTGCATCCCTCGCTCCCTCACATTGACGAATTAACACAGAAACTGCGTCGCAATGAAATACTATGGGTTCTATGAAATCCCTTTCTAAATCGAGCAACGTTTCTATGGAAACGACGGGATTTTCTTTTGGTATACGAGTATCTCCTTTCCGATGCACTATTCCTTCTTTACTGCATCCCTCGCTTCCTAACATTGACGTTTTAACACAGAAATAGCGTCGCTATGATGTACTATGTGTTATTTGACATCTCCTTCTAAATCGAGTAACGTTTCAATGGAAACGACAGGATTTACTTTTGGGAATCGAGTTTCTCCTTTCCGATTCACTATTCCTTCTTTACTGCATCCCTCGCCCCATCACATAGACGAATTAACACAGAAATTCCGTCGCTATGAAATACTATGCATTCTATGACTTCTCCGTCTACATCGAGTAACGTTTCAATGAAAACGACAGGATTTTCCTTTGTAATACGAGTATCTCCTTTCCGATGCACTATTCCTTCTTTGCTGCATCCATGGCTCCCTCACATTGACGAATTAAAACAGAAATAGCGTCGCTATGAAATTCTATGGGTTCTGTTACATTTCCTTCGTAGTCGGGTAACGTTTCTTTTGAAACGAAAGGATTTTCTTTAGGGGATACGAGTATCTCCTTCCGATGCACTATTCCCTCTTACGCGTCCCTCGCTCCCTTACATTGACGAACTAACACAGAATTTGCGTTGCTATGAAATTCTATGGGTTCTATGACATCCCCTTCTAAATCGAGCAACTTTTCTATGGAAACGACAGGATTTTCATTTGGGATACGAGTATCTCCTTTCCGATGCACTATTGCTTCTTTACTGCAACGCTCGCTCCCTGACATTGACGAATTAATTCAGAAATTGCGTCGCTATTAAATTCTATGGGTTCTATGACTTCTCCTTCTAAATCGAGTAACTTTTCTATGGAAAATGAAGGATTTTCTATTGGGATACGAGTATCTCCTTTGAGATGCACTAATCCTTCTTTACTGCATCCCTCGCTCCCTCACTTTGCCGTCTTAACACAGATATTAAGTCGCTATGAAATACTGTGGGTTCTACGACATCACCTTCTAATTCGAGTAACGTTTCTATGGAAACGACAGGTTTTCATTTGGGATACGACTAACTCCTTTCCGATGCACTATCCCTTCTTTACTGCATCCCTCGCTCCCTCACATTGGCGAATTAACACAGAAATTGCGTCACTATGAAGTACTATGGGTTCTTTGATATCTCCTTCGGTATCGGGTAACGTCTCTATGGAAACGAAAGGATTTTCTTATGGGATACGAGTATCTCCTTTCCGATGCACCATTCCTTCCTTACTACATTCCTCGCTCCCTCACATTGACGAATTAACACAGAAATTGCGTCGCTATGAAATACTATGTGTTCTATGACATCCCCTTCTAAATCGAGCAACTTTTCTATGGAAACGACAGGGTTTTCTTTTGGTTTACGAGTACCACCTTTCCGATAAACTATTCCTTCTTTTTTGCATCACTCGCGCCCTCACATTGACGTTTTAACACAGAAATTGTGTCGCTATGAAATACTATGGGTTCAATGACATCTCATTCTAAATCGGTTACCTTTTCTATGGAAACGACAGGATTTTCGTTTCAGATACGAGTATCTCCTTTCCGAAGCACTATTACTTCTTTACTGCGTCCTTCGCTCCATCACATAGACGAACTAACACAGAAATTGAGTCGCTATGAAATACTATGCGTTCTGCGACTTCTCCTTCTAAATCGAGTAACGTTTCAATGGAAACGACAGGATTTTCTTTTTGGATACGAGGATCTCATTTCCGATGCACTATTCCTTCTTTACTGCATCCCTCGCTCCCTCACAATGGCGAATTATCACAGAAATTGCGTCGCTATGAAATACTATGGGTTCAATGACATCTCCTTCTAAATCGGGTAAAGTTTCTACGGAAACGACAGGATTTTCCTTTGGGAAACGAGTATCTCCTATCCGATGCACTATTCCTTCTTTACTGCATCCTCGCTCCCTCACATTGACGAATTAACACAGAAATTGCGTCGCAATGAAATACTATGTGTTCTATGACAACCCCTTCTAAATCGAGCAACGTTTCTATGGAAACGACGGGATTTTCTTTTGGTATACGAGTAACTCCTTTCCGATGCACTATTCCTTCATTACTGCATCCCTCGCTTCCTAACATTGACGTTTTAACACAGAAATAGCGTCGCTATGAAATACTTGTGTTATTTGACATCTTCTTCTAAATCGAGTAACGTTTCTATGGAAACGACAGGATTTTCTTTTGGGATTCGAGTTTCTCCTTTCCGATGCACTATTCCTTCTTTCCTGCATCCCTCGCCCCATCACAAAGACGAATTGACACAGAAATTCCGTCACTATGAAATACTATGCATTCTATGACTTCTCCGTCTAAATCGAGTAACGTTTCAATGAAAACGACAGGATTTTCCTTTGTAATACGAGTATCTCCTTTCCGATGCACTATTGCTTCTATACTGCATGCCACGCTCCCTCACATTGACGAATTAACACAAAAATTGCGTCGCTATGAAATTCTATGGCTTCTATGACATCCCCTGCTAAATCGAGCAACTTTTCTATGGAAACGACAGGATTTTCTTTTGGGACACGACTATCTCCTTTCCGATGCACTAATCCGTCTTTACTGCATTCCTCGGTCCCTCACATTGACGAATTAACAAAGAAATTGCGTCTCTGTGAAAATCTATGGGGTTCTATGACATGTCCTTCTAAGTCGAGTAAGGTTTCAGTGGAAACTACAGGATATTCTTTTGGGATACGAGTATATCGTTACCGAAGCACTATTCCTTCTTTACTGCATCCATGGCTCCCTCACATTGGCGAATTAACACAGAAATAGCTTCGCTATGAAATACTATGGGTTCTGTTACATTTCCTTCGTAGTCGGGTAACGTTTCTTTGGAAACGAAAGGATTTTCTTTTGGGATAAGAGTATCTCCTTCCGATGCACTATTCTCTGTTTATGCGTCCCTCGCTCCCTGACATTGACGAACTAACACAGAATTTGCGTTGCTATGAAATTCTATGGGTTATATGACATCCCCTTCTAAATCGGGCAACTTTTCTATGGAAGCGACAGGATTATCTTTTGGGATACGAGTATCTCCTTTCCGATGCACTATTCCTTCTTTACTGCATCCCTCGCTCCCTCACATTAATGTTTTTACACAGAAATTGCGTCGCTGTGAAATACTATGTGTTCTAGGACATGTCCTTCTAATTCGAGTACCGTTTCTATGGAAACGAGAGGATTTTCTTTTGGGATACGACTAACTCCTTTCCGATGCACTATCCCTTCTTTACAGCATCCCTTGCTCCCTCACAATGACGAATTAACACAGAAATTGCGTCACTATGAGATACTATGTGTTCTTTGACATCTCCTTCTAAATCGAGTAACGTCTCTATGGAAACGACGGGATTTTCCTTTGGGATACGAGTATCTCCTTTCCGATGCACTATTCCTTCTTAACTCATTCATCGCTCCCTCACATTGACGACTTAACATACAAATTGTGTCACTATGAAATTCTATGGGTTCTATGACATCTCCTTCGAAATCGGGTAACGTTTCTATGGAAACGAAAGGATATTCTTTTGGGATACGGGTATCTCCTTTCCGATGCACTATTCCTTCTTTACTGCAACGCTCGCTCCCTCACATTGACGAATTAATTCAGAAATTGCGTCGCTATGAAATACTATGGGTTCTATGACTTCTGCTTCAAAATCGAGTAACTTTTCTATGGAAAATGAAGGATTTTCTTTTGGGATACGAGTATCTCCTTTCAGATGCACTAATCCTTCTTTACTGCATCCCTCGCTCCCTCACTTTGCCGTCTTAACACAGATATTAAGTCGCTATGAAATACTGTGGGTTCTATGACATCACCTTCCAATTCGAGTAACGTTCCTATGGAATCGACAGGTTTTCTTTTGGGATACGACTAACTCCTTTGCGGTGCACTATCCCTTCTTTACTGCATCAATCGCTCCCTCACATTGACGAATTAACACAGAAATTGCGTCACTATGAAATACTATGGGTTCTTTGATATCTCCTTCTAAATCGAGTAACGTTTCCATGGAATCGGCGGGATTTTCTTTTGGGATACGAGTATCTACTTTCCGATGCACTATTCCTTCGTTACTGCATCCATCGCTCCATCACATTGACGAGTTAACTTAGAAATTGCGTCGCTATGAAATACTATGGATTCTACGACATCTCCTTCGATATCGGGTAACGTCTCTATGGAAACGAAAGGATTTTCTTTTGGGATACGAGTATCTCCTTTCCGATGCACTATTCCTTCATTACTACATCCCTCGCTCCCTCACATTGACGAATTAACACAGATATTGCGTCGCTATGAAATACTATGTGTTCTATGACATCCCCTTCTAAATCGAGCAACTTTTCTATGGAAACGACAGAATTTTCTTTTGGGATACGAGATTCTCCTTTCCGATGCTCTATTCCTTCCATACTATATCGCTCGCTCCCTCACATTGACTAATTAACACAGAAATTGCGTCGCTATGAAATACTATGGGTTCAATGACTGCTCCTTCAAAATCGAGGAACGTTTCAATGGAAACGACAGGATTTTCTTTTGGGATACGCGTATCTCCTTTCCGATGCACTATTCCTTCTTTACTGCATCCCTCGCTCCATCACATGGACGAATTAACACAGAAATTGCGTCGCTATGAAATACTATGCGTTCCATTTCTTCTACCCCTAAATCGAGTTACGTTTCTATGGAAACGACAGGATTCTCTTTTGGGATACGGGTATCTCCTTTCCGATGCACTATTCCTTCTTTACTGCATCCCTCGCTCCCTCACATTGACGAAATAACACAGAAACTGCGTCGCTATGCAATACTATGGGTTGTATGACCTCTCCTTCTAAACCGAGTAACGTTTCTATGGAAAATGCAGGATTTTCTGTTGGGATGCGAGTACCTCCTTCCAGATGCACTATTCCTTCTTTACTGCATCCCTCGCTCTCTCACATTGACGTTTTAACACAGAAATTGCGTCGCTATGAAATACTGTGGGTTCTATGATATCACCTTCTAATTCGAGTAACGTTTCTATGGAAAAGACAGGATTTTCTTTTGGGATATGAGTTACTCCTTTCCGATGCACTATTCCTTCTTTACTACATCCCTCTCTCCCTGACATTGACGAGTTAACCCATAAATTACATCGCTATGAAGTACTATGGGTTTAATGACTTCTCCTTCTAAATCGAGTAACGTTTCTATAAAAAACACAGGATTTTCGGTTGGCATACGAGTATCTCCTTTCCGGTGCACTATTCCTTCTATACTGCATCCCCCGCACCCTCTCATTGGCGAATTAGCACAGAAATTGCGACGCTATGAAATACTATGGGTTCTATGACTTGTCCTTCTAATTCAGGTAACGTTTCTATGAAAAGACAGGATTATCTTTTGGGATACGAATAACTTCTTTCCGATGCATTATTCCTTCTCTACTGCATCCGTCGCTTCCTTACATAGACGGATTAACTCAGAAATTGCGTCGCAATGAAATACTATGGGCTCTATGACATCTCCTTCTAAATCGAGGAACGTTTCAATGGAAACAACAGGATTTTCTTTTGGGATACGAGTATCTCCTTTCCGTGCACTATTCCTTCTTTACTGCAGCCGTCGCTCCCTCACATTGACGAATTATCACAGAAATAGCGTCGCCAAGAAATACTGTGTGTTCTATGACATCTCAATCTAAATCAAGTAACGTTTCTATGGAAACGACAGGTTTTCTTTTGGGATACGACTATCTCCTTTCCGATGCAATTTTCCTTCTTTACAGCATCCATCGCTCACTCACATTGACAAATAAACACAGAAATTGCATCGCTATGAAATGCTATGCGTTGTATGACATATCCTTCTAGATCATGTAACATTTCTATGGAAACGACAGGATTTTCATGTGGGATATGTTTATCTCCTTTCCGATGCACTATTCCTTCCTTACCGCATCTCTCTCACCCTCACATAGACGAATTAACACAGAAATTGCCTTGCAATGAAATACGTTGTGTTCTATGACATCTCCTTCTAAATCGCGTAACGTTTCTTTGGAAACGACAGGATTTTCTTTTGGGATACGAGTATCACCTTTCCGATGCACTAATCCTTGTTTACTGCATCCCTCGCTCCCTCACATTAACGAATTAACACAGAAATTGCGATGCTATGAAATACTATGCGCTCTATGACATTTCCTCCTAAATCGAGTAATGTTTCATTGGAAACGACAGGATTTTCTTTTGGGATACAAGTATCTCCTTTCCGATGTACTATTAATTATTTACTGGATTCCTCTCTCCCCCACACTGACGACTCAACACAGAAATTGCGGCGTTATGAAAAACTATGTGTTCTATGACATTTCATTCTAAATCGAGTAACGTTTCAATGGTAACGACAGGATATTCTTGTGGGATGCGAGTATCTCCTTTCCGATGCACTATTCCTTCTTTACTGCATCCCTCGCACCCCCACATTGACGATTAGACAAAGGAATTGCGGCGCTATCAAATTCTATGGGTTCTATGACATCTCCTTGTAAATCGAATAACGTTACTATGGGAACGACAGGATTCTCTTTTGGGATACGAGTATCTCCTTTCCGACGCACTATTCCTTCTTTACTGCATCCCTCGCACCCCCACATTGACGAATTGACAAAGGAATTGCGTCGCTATCAAATTCTATGGGTTCTATGACATCTCCTTGTAAATCGAATAGCGTTTCTATGGAATAGACAGGATTTTCTTTTTGGATACGACTATCTCCTTTCCGATGCACTTCTCCTTCTTTACTGCATCCTTCGCTCCCTCACATTGACGAATTAACACAGAAATTGCGTCGCTATGAAATGCTATGGGTTGTATGACATATCCTTCTAGATCATGTAACATTTCTATGGAAACGACAGGATTTTCTTGTGGGATACGAGTATCTCCTCTCCGATGCACTATTCCTTCTTTACTGCATCCCTCGCACCCTCACACTGACGAATTAACACAGAAATTGCGGCGCTATGAAATGCTATGGATTGTATGACATATCCTTCTAGATCATGTAACGTTTCTATGGGAACGACAGGATATTCTTGTGGGATACGAGTATCTCCTTCCCGATGCACTATTCCTTCTTTACTGCATCCCTCGCACCCTCACATTGACGGATTAACACAGAGATTGCGTCCCTATGAAATTCTATGGGTTCTATGACATCTCCTTGTTAATCGAATAACGTTCCCATGGAAAAGACAGGACTTTCTTTTGGGATACGACCATCTCCTTTCCGATGCACAATTCCCTCTTTACTGCATCCCTCGCTCCCTCACATTGACGAATTAACTCAGAATTTGCGTCGCTATAAAATACTATGAGTTCAATGACATCACCTTCTAAATCGAGTAATGTTTCTATGGAAACAGAATTTTCTTTTTGGGTACGACTTGCTCCTTTCCGATGCTCTATTCCTTCTTTACTGCATCCCTCAATACCTCACATTGACGAATTAACACAGAAATTGCGGGGATATGAAATACTATGTGTTCAATGACATCTCCTTCTAAATCGAGTAACGTTTTAATGGAAGCGACAGTAATTTCTTTTGGGATGCATATATCTCCTTTCCGATGCAGTATTCCATCTTTACTGCATCCCTCAATACCTCACATTGACGAATTAACACAGAAATTGCGGGGATATAAATACTATGTGTTCTATGACACCTCATTATAAATCGAGTAACGATTCAATGGAAGCGAAAGGATTTTCTTTTGGGAAACGACTATCTCCTTTCCGATGCTCTATTCCTTCTTTACTGCATCCCTCGCTAAATCATATTGACGAATTAACACAGAAATTGTGTCGCTATGATATACTATGTGTTCGATGACATCTCCTTCTAAATGGAGAAAATTTCTATGGAAAAGACAGGAGATTCTCTTGGGACACGAGTATCTCCTTCCCGATGCACTATTCCTTCTTTACTGCATCCCTCGCTCCATCACATTGACGTATTAACACAGAAATTGCGTCGCTACGAAATACTATGTGTTGTATGACTTTTACTTCTAAATCGAGTAACGAATCTATGGAAAAGACAGGACTTTCTTTTGGGATACGAGTATCTCCTTCCCGATGCACTATTCCTTCTTTACTGCAACCCTCGCTCCCTCACATTGACCAATTAACACAGAAATTGCGTCGCTATGAAATACTTTAAGTTCTATGACATCTCCTTCAAAATCGAGTAACGTTTCTATGGAAACGACAGGAATTTGTTTTGGGATACGACTATCTACTTTCCGATGCTTTATTCCTTCTTTACTGCATCCCTCGCTCCATCTCATTGACGGATTAACACGGAAATTGCGGCGCTATGAACTACTGTGGGTTCTATGACATCTCCTTCTAAATCGAGTAACGTTTCAATCGAAACTACAGGAACTTCTTTTGGGATACGGGTAACTCCTTTCCGATGGACTATTAATCCTTGACTGCATCCCGCAATCCCTCACATTGACGACTTAACACAGAAATTGTGGTGCAATGGAATACTATGTGTTCTATGACATCTCATTCTAAATCGAGTAACGTTTCAATGGAAACGACAGGATTTTCTTTTGGGATACGACTATCTCATTTCCGATGCACTATTCCTTCTTTACTGCATCCCTCGCTCCTTCACGTTGACGAATTAACACAGAAATTGCGTCGCTTTGAAATACTATGTGTTCTATAACTTCTCCTTCTAAATCGAGTAACGTTTCTATGGAAACGACAGGAATTTCTTTTGGGATACGACTATCTACTTCCCGATGCTCTATTCCTTCTTTACTGCATCCCTTGCTCCCTCTCATTGACGAATTAGCACAGAAATTGCGTTGCTATGAAACACTATGGGTTGTATGGCTTCTTCTTCTAAATCGAGTAACGAATCTATGGGAATGACAGAATTTTCTTTTGGGATACGACTATCACCTTTCCGATGTACTTTTCCTTCTTTACTGCACTCCTCGCGCCCTCACATTGACGAAGTAAAACAGAAATTGCGTTGCTATAATATGCTATGGGTTCAAAATCGAGTAACATTTCTATGGAAACGACAGGATTTTCTTTTAGGATAC
This sequence comes from Schistocerca piceifrons, assembly GCF_021461385.2. Classification (NCBI taxonomy): domain Eukaryota; kingdom Metazoa; phylum Arthropoda; class Insecta; order Orthoptera; family Acrididae; genus Schistocerca; species Schistocerca piceifrons. Next base: position 38,089,822 of record NC_060138.1, on the reverse strand, counting down.
GAGTATCTCCTTTCCGATGCACTATTCCTTCTTTACTGCATCCCTCGCTCCCTCACATTGACCAATTTACACAGAAATTGCGTCGCTATGAAATACCTTAAGTTCTGTGACATCTCCTTCAAAATCGAGTAACGTTTCTATGGATACGAAAAGATTTTCTTTTGGGATACGAATATCTCCTTTCCGAGGCACTATTCCTTCATTACTGCATCCCTCGCTCCAACACATTGACGAATTAACACGGAAATTGCGGCGCTATGAAATACTGTGAGTTCTATGACATCTCCTTCTAAATCGAGTAACGTTCCAATGGAAACTACAAGGCCTTCTTTTGGTATACGAGTATCTCCTTTCCGATGCACTATTAATTCTTTACTGCATCCCCCACTCCCTCACATTGACGACTTAACACGGAAATTGTTTGGCTATGAAATACTATGGGTTCTATGACTTCTCCTTCTAAATCGAATAACGTTTCTATGGAAACGACAGGATTTTCTTTTGGGATACGAGTATCTCATTCCCGATGCACTATTCCTTCTTTACTGCATCCCTCGGTCCCTCACATTGACGAATTAACACAGAAATTGCGTCGCTATGAAATACTTTGTGTTCTATGAAATCTCCTTCTAAATCGAGTAACGTTTCTATGGAAACGAAACGATTTTCTTTTGGGATACGACTATCTCCTTTCCGATGCTCCATTCCGTCTTTACTGCATCCCTCGCTTAATCATATTGACGAATTAACACAGAAATTCTGTCGCTATGATATACTATGTGTTCGATGACATCTCCTTTTAAATGGAGTTAAATTTCAATGGAAACGACAGGATTTTCATTTGGGATACGAGTATCTCCGTTCCGATGTACTATAAATTCTTTACAGCATGCCTCACTCCCCACACTGACGACTTAACACAGAATTTGCGGCGTTAGGAAATACCATCCGATCTATGACATCTCATTCTAAATCGAGTAACGTCTCAATGGAAACGACAGGATCTTCTTTTGGGATACGACTATCTCCATTTCGATGCTCCATTTCGTCTATACTGCATCCCTCGCTTAATCATATTGGCGAATTAACACAGAAATTGTGTCGCTATGATATACTATGTGTTCGATGACATCTCCTTCTAAATGGAGTAAAATTTCAATGGTAACGACAGGATTTTCTTTTGGGAGACGACTACCCAATTTCCGATGCACTATTCCTTCTTAACTGCATCTCTCGCTGCCTCACATTCACGAATCAAAACTGAAATTGTGTCGCTATGAAATACTATGTGTTCTATGACATCTCCTTCTAAATCGAGTAACGTTTCTATGGAAACGACAGGAATTTCTTTTGGGATACAACTATCGCCTTTCCGATGTACTATTAATTCTTTACTGCATCCCTCTCTCCCCTACACCGACGACTTAACACAGAAATTGCGGCGTTATGAAGTACTATGTGTTCTATAACATCTCATTCTAAATGGTGTAACGTTTCAATGGAAACGACAGGATTTTCTTTTGGGATACGACTATCTCCTTTCCGAAGCTCTATTCCTTCTTTACTGCATCCCTCGCTCCCTCTCATTGACGAACTAACATAGAAATTGCGTTGCTATGAAATACTATGGGTTGCATGTCTTCTTTTTTTTAAATCGAGTAACGAATCTATGGGAACGACAGGATATTCTTTTGGGATACGACTATCACCTTTCCGATGCACTATTCCTTCTTTACTGCACTCCTCGCGCCCTCACATTGACGAAGCAAAACAGAAATTGCGTTGCTGTGATGTGCTATGGTTTCTATGACTTCTTCTAAATCGAGTAACGTTTATATGGAGACGACAGGATTTTCTTTTGGGATACGACTATCTCCTTTCCGATGCACTATTCCGTCTTTACTGCATCCCTCAATACCTCACATTGACGAATTAACACAGAAATTGCGAGGATATCAAATTCTGAGGATTCCATGACATCTCCTTCAAAATCGAGTAACGTTTCAATGGAAACGACCGGGTTTTCTTTTTAATACGTGTATCTCCTTTCCGATGCACTGTTCCTTCTTTACTGCATCCCTCGCTCCCTCACATTGACGAATTAACACAGAAATTGGGTCGCTATGAAATACTATGTGTTCAATGACATCTCCTTCGAAATCGGTAACGTTTCTATGGAAACGAAAGGATTTTCTTTTGGGATCCGAGTATCTACTTTCCGATGCACTATTCCTTCTTTACTGCATCCCTCGCTCCCCCACATTGACGAATTAACACAGAAATTGCGTCGCTATGAAATACTATGGTTTGTATGACTTCACCCTCTAAATCGAGTAACGAATCTATGGAAACAACAGGATTTTCTTTTGGGATACGACTATCTCCTAACCGATGCACTATTCCTTCTTTACTGCATCCCTCTCTCCCTCACATAGACGAATTAACACAGGAAATGCGTCGCTAGGACATACTATGGGTCCTATGACATCTCCTTGTAAGTCGAGTAACGTTTCTATGGAAACGACAGGATTTACTTTTAAGATACGACTATCACCTTTCCGATGCACTATTCCTTCTTTACTGCACTCCTCGCGCCCGCACATTGACGAAGTAAAACAGAAATTGCGTCACTATGATGTGCTATGTGTTCTATGACATCTCCTTCTAAATCGAGTAACATTTCTACGGAAACGACAGGATTTTCTTTTGGGGATACGAGTATCTCCTTTCCGAAGCTCTATTCCTTCTTTACTGCATCCCTCGCTCACACTCATTGAGGAATTAACACGGAAATTGTGGCGCTGTGATATACTATAGGTTCTATGACATCTTCTTCAAAATCGAGAAACGTTTCGATGGAAACGACAGGACCTTCTTTTGGGATACGAGTATCTCCTTTCCGATGCACTATTAATGCTTTACTGCATCCCCCACTCTCACACATTGACGACTTAACACAGAAATTGTGGGGCTATGAGATACTATGGGTTCTATGACTTCTCCTTCTAAATCGAATAACGTTTCTATGGAAACGACAGGATTTTCTTCTGGGATACGAGTATCTCCTTTCCGATGCACTATTCCTTCCTTACTGCATCCCTCGCTCCCTCACATTGACGATTTAAAACAGAAATTGCGTCGCTATGAAATACTTTGTGTTCCATGACATCTCCTTCTAAATCGAGTAACGTTTCTATGGAAACGAGAGGATTTTCTTTTGGGATACGACTATCTATCTTCCGATGCACAATCCCGTCTTTACTGCATCCCTTGCTCCATCACACAGACGAATTAACACAGAAATTGCGGCACTATGAAAAACTATGGGTTTTATGACTTCTCCTTCTAAATCGGGTATCGTTTCTATGGAAACGAAAGGATTTTCTTTTCGGATACGACTATCCCCATTCCGATGCACTATTCCCTCTTTACAGCATCCCTCGCTCCCTCACATTGACGAATTAACACAGAGATTGCGTCGCTATAAAATTCTATGGGTTCGATAACATCGCCTTCTAAATTGAGTAGCGTTTCTATGGAAACAGGATTTTCTTTTGGGATACGACTACCTCCTTTCCGATGCTCTATTCCTTATTTTCTACATTTCTCGCCCCCTCACATTGACGAAGTAACACAGAAATTGCGTCGCTATGAAATGCTATGGATTGTATGACATATCCTTCTAGATCATGTAACGTTTCTATGGGAACGACAGGATATTCTTGTGGGATACGAGTATCTCCTTCCCGATGCACTATTCCTTCTTTACTGCATCCCTCGCACCCTCACATTGACGGATTAACACAGAGATTGCGTCCCTATGAAATTCTATGGGTTCTATGACATCTCCTTGTTAATGGAATAACGTTTCTATGGAAAAGACAGGACTTTCTTTTGGGATACGACCATCTCCTTTCCGATGCACAATTCCCTCTTTACTGCATCCCTCGCTCCCTTACATTGACGAATTAACTCAGAATTTGCGTCGCTATAAAATACTATGAGTTCAATGACATCACCTTCTAAATCGAGTAATGTTTCTATGGAAACAGAATTTTCTTTTTGGGTACGACTTGCTCCTTTCCGATGCTCTATTCCTTCTTTACTGCATCTCTCAATACCTCACATTGACGAATTAACGCAGAAATTGCGGGGATATGAAATACTATGTGTTCCATGACATCTCCTTCTAAATCGAGTAACGTTTTAATGGAAGCGACAGTAATTTCTTTTGGGATGCATATATCTCCTTTCCGATGCAGTTTTCGATCTTTACTGCGCCCCTCAATACCTCACATTGACGAATTAACACAGAAATTGCGGGGATATAAATACTATGTGTTCTATGACACCTCATTATAAATCGAGTAACGATTCAATGGAAGCGAAAGGATTTTCTTTTGGGAGACGACTGTCTCCTTTCCGATGCTCTATTCCTTCTTTACTGCATCCCTCGCTAAATCATATTGACGAATTAACACAGAAATTGTGTCGCTATGATATACTATGTGTTCGATGACATCTCCTTCTAAATGGAGTAAAATTTCTATGGAATAGACAGGACATTCTTTTGGGATACGAGTATCTCCTTCCCGATGCACTATTCCTTCTTTACAGCATCCCTCGCTCCCTCACATTGACGTATTAACACAGAAATTGCGTCGCGACGAAATACTATGGGTTGTTTGACTTCTCCTTCTAAATCGAGTAACGATTCTATGGAAAAGACAGGACTTTCTTTTGGGATACGAGTATCTCCTTCCCGATGCACTATTCCTTCTTTACTGCAACCTTCGCTCCCTCACATTGACTAATTAACACAGAAATTGCGTCGCTACTAAAAATATTTTAAGTTCTATGACATCTCCGTCAAAATCGAGTAACGTTTCTATGGAAACGACAGGAATTTGTTTTGGGATACGACTATCTACTTTGCGATGCTTTATTCCTTCTTTACTGCATCCCTCGCTCCATCTCATTGACGAGTTAACACGGAAATTGCGGCGCTATGAACTACTGTGGGTTCTATGACATCTCCTTCTAAATCGAGTAACGTTTCAATCGAAACTACAGGAACTTCTTTTGGGATACGGGTAACTCCTTTCCGATGGACTATTAATCCTTGACTGCATCCCGCAATCCCTCACATTGGCGACTTAACACAGAAATTGTGGTGCAATCTAATACTATGGGTTCTATGACATCTCATTCTAAATCGAGTAACGATTCAATGGAAACGACAGGATTTTCTTTTGGGATACGACTATCTCATTTCCGATGCACTATTCCTTCTTTACTGCATCCCTCGCTCCTTCACATTGACGAATTAACACAGAAATTGCGTCGCTTTGAAATACTATGGGTTCTATAACTTCTCCTTCTAAATCGAGTAACGTTTCTATGGAAACGACAGGAATTTCTTTTGGGATACGACTATCTACTTTCCGATGCTCTATTCCTTCTTTACTGCATCCCTCGCTCCCTCTCATTGACGAATTAACACAGAAATTGCGTTGCTATGAAACACTATGGGTTGTATGGCTTCTTCTTCTAAATCGAGTAACGAATCTATGAGAATGACAGAATTTTCTTTTGGGATACGACTATCACCTTTTCGATGCACTTTTCCTTCTTTACTGCACTCCTCGCGCACTCACATTGACGAAGTAAAACAGAAATTGCGTTGCTATGATATGCTATGGGTTCTATCACATCTTCAAAATCGAGTAACGTTTCTATGGAAACGACAGGAATTTCTTTTAGGATACGAGTATCTCCTTTCCGATGCACTATTCCTTCTTTACTGCATCCCTCGCTCCCTCACATTGACCAATTTACACAGTAATTGCGTCGCTATGAAATACCTTAAGTTCTATGACATCTCCTTTAAAATCTAGTAACGTTTCTATGGATACGAAAGGATTTTCTTTTGGGATACGAATATCTCCTTTCCGAGGCACTATTCCTTCATTACTGCATCCCTCGCTCCAACACATTGACGAATTAACACGGAAATTGCGGCGCTATGAAATACTGTGAGTTCTATGACATCTCCTTCTAAATCGAGTAACGTTCCAATGGAAACAACAGGGCCTTCTTTTGGTATACGAGTATCTCCTTTCCGATGCACTATTAATCCTTTACTGCATCCCCCACTCCCTCACATTGACGACTTAACACGGAAATTGTTTGGCTATGAAATACTATGGGTTCTATGACTTCTCCTTCTAAATCGAATAACGTTTCTATGGAAACGACAGGATTTTCTTTTGGGGTACGAGTATCTCATTCCCGATGCACTATTCCTTCTTTACTGCATCCCTCGGTCCCTCACATTGACGAATTAACACAGAAATTGCGTCGCTATGAAATACTTTGTGTTCTATGAAATCTCCTTCTAAATCGAGTAACGTTTCTATGGAAACGAAACGATTTTCTTTTGGGATACGACTATCTCCTTTCCGATGCTCCATTCCGTCTTTACTGCATCCCTCGCTTAATCATATTGACGAATTAACACAGAAATTCTGTCGCTATGATATACTATGTGTTCGATGACATCTCCTTTTAAATGGAGTTAAATTTCAATGGAAACGACAGGATTTTCATTTGGGATACGAGTATCTCCGTTCCGATGTACTATAAATTCTTTACAACATCCCTCACTCCCCACACTGACGACTTAACACAGAATTTGCGCCGTTAGGAAATACTATCCGATCTATGACATCTCATTCTAAATCGAGTAACGTCTCAATGGAAACGACAGGATCTTCTTTTGGGATACGACTATCTCCATTTCGATGCTCCATTTCGTCTATACTGCATCCCTCGCTTAATCATATTGGCGAATTAACACAGAAATTGTGTCGCTATGATATACTATGTGTTCGATGACATCTCCTTCTAAATGGAGTAAAATTTCAATGGTAACGACAGGATTTTCTTTTGGGATACGACTACCCAATTTCCGATGCACTATTCCTTCTTAACTGCATCTCTCGCTGCCTCACATTCACGAATCAAAACTGAAATTGTGTCGCTATGAAATACGATGTGTTCTATGACATCTCCTTCTAAATCGAGTAACGTTTCTATGGAAACGACAGGAATTTCTTTTGGGATACAACTATCGCCTTTCCGATGTACTATTAATTCTTTACTGCATCCCTCTCTCCCCTACACCGACGACTTAACACAGAAATTGCGGCGTTATGAAGTACTATGTGTTCTATGACATCTCATTCTAAATGGAGTAACGCTTCAATGGAAACGACAGGATTTTCTTTTGGGATACGACTATCTCCTTTCCGATGCACTATTCCTTCTTTACTGCATCCCTCGGTCCCCCACATTGACGAATTAACACAGAAATTGCGACGCTTTGAAATACTATGGGTTCAATGACTTCTCCTTCTAAATCGAGTAACGTTTCTATGGAAACGACAGTAATTTCTTTTGGGATGCTAATATCTCCTTTCCGATGCACTATTCCTTCTTTACTGCATCCCTTGCTCCCTCACATTGACGGATTAACACAGAAATTGCGTAGCTATGAAATACTTTGGGTTCTATGACATGTCTTAAAAATTCGAGTAACGTTTCAATGGAAACGACCGGATTTTCTTTTTAATACGTGTATCTCCTTTCCGATGCACTGTTCCTTCTTTACTGCATCCCTCGCTCCCTCACATTGACGAATTTACACAGAAATTGGGTCGCTATGAAATACTATGTGTTCAATGACATCTCCTTCGAAATCGGGTAACGTTTCTATGGAAACGAAAGGATTTTCTTTTGGGATCCGAGTATCTACTTTCCGATGCACTATTCCTTCTTTACTGCATCCCTCGCTCCCCCACATTGACGAATTAACACAGAAATTGCGTCGCTATGAAATTCTATGGGTTGTATGACTTCACCCTCTAAATCGAGTAACGAATCTATGGAAACAACAGGATTTTCTTTTGGGATACGACTATCTCCTAACCGATGCACTATTCCTTCTTTACTGCATCCCTCTCTCCCTCACATTGACGAATTAACACAGGAAATGCGTCGCTAGGACATACTATGGGTCCTATGACATCTCCTAGTAAGTCGAGTAACGTTTCTATGGAAACGACAGGATTTACTTTTAAGATACGACTATCACCTTTCCGATGCACTATTCCTTCTTTACTGCACTCCTCGCGCCCGCACATTGACGAAGTAAAACAGAAATTGCGTCACTATGATGTGCTATGGGTTCTATGACATCTCCTTCTAAATCGAGTAACGTTTCTACGGAAACGACAGGATTTTCTTTTGGGGATACGAGTATCTCCTTTCCGAAGCTCTATTCCTTCTTTACTGCATCCCTCGCTCACACACATTGACGAATTAACACGGAAATTGTGGCGCTGTGATATACTATTGGTTCTATGACATCTTCTTCAAAATCGAGAAACGTTTCGATGGAAACGACAGGACCTTCTTTTGGGATACGAGTATCTCCTTTCCGATCTACTATTAATACTTTACTGCATCCCCCACTCTCACACATTGACGACTTAACACAGAAATTGTGGGGCTATGAGATACTATGGGTTCTATGACTTCTCCTTCTAAATCGAATAACGTTTCTATGGAAACGACAGGATTTTCTTCTGGGATACGAGTATCTCCTTTCCGATGCACTATTCCTTCCTTACTGCATCCCTCGCTCCCTCACATTGACGATTTAAAACAGAAATTGCGTCGCTATGAAATACTTCGTGTTCCATGACATCTCCTTCTAAATCGAGTAACGTTTCTATGGAAACGAGAGGATTTTCTTTTGGGATACGACTATCTATCTTCCGTTGCACAATCCCGTCTTTACTGCATCCCTCGCTCCATCACACTGACGAATTAACACAGAAATTGCGGCACTATGAAAAACTATGGGCTTTATGACTTCTCCTTCTAAATCGGGTATCGTTTCTATGGAAACGAAAGGATTTTCTTTTGGGATACGACTATCCCCATTCCGATGCACTATTCCCTCTTTACAGCATCCCTCGCTCCCTCACATTGACGAATTAACACAGAGATTGCGTCGCTTTAAATTCTATTGGTTCGATAACATCGCCTTCTAAATTGAGTAGCGTTTCTATGGAAACAGGATTTTCTTTTGGGATACAACTACCTCCTTTCCGATGCTCTATTCCTTATTTTCTACGTTCCTCGCTCCCTCACATTGACGAAGTAACACAGAAATTGCGTCGCTATGAAATACTATGGGTTCTATGACTTCTCCTTCTAAATCGAGTAACGTTTCAATGGGAACGACAGGATTTTCTTTTTGGATACGACTATCTCCTTTCCGACGCACTATTCCTTCTTTGCTGCATCCCTCAGCACCTCTCATTGACGAATTAACACAGAAATTGCGAGGATATCAAATACTAACGGTTCCATGACATCTCCTTCTAAATCGTGTAACGTTTCTACGGAAACAACAGTAATTTCTTTTGGGATGCGTATATCCCCTGTCCGATGCCCTATTCCTACATTACTGCATCCCTCGCTCCCTCACAGTGACGAATTAACTCAGAAATTGCGTCTCTATGATTTACTAAGGGGTTCCATGACTTCTCCTTGTAAATCGAGTAACGTTTTAATGGATACGATAGGATTTCCTTTTGGGACACGAGTAACTCCTTTCCGATGCACTATTCCTTCTTTACTGCATCCCTCGCTCCCTCACATTGACGAATTAACACAGGAATTGCGTGGCTATGAAATACAATAGGTTCTATGACGTCTCCTTATAAATCGAGTAACGTTTCTATGGAAACGACAGGATTTTGTTATGGGATGCGACTATCTCCTTTCCGATGCACTATTCCTTCTTTACTGCAACCCTCGCTCCCTCACATTGACTAATTAACACAGAAATTGCGTCGCTACTAAAAATATTTTAAGTTCTATGACATCTCCTTCAAAATCGAGTAACGTTTCTATGGAAACGACAGGAATTTGTTTTGGGATACGACTATCTACTTTGCGATGCTTTATTCCTTCTTTACTGCATCCCTCGCTCCATCTCATTGACGAGTTAACACGGAAATTGCGGCGCTATGAACTACTGTGGGTTCTATGACATCTCCTTCTAAATCGAGTAACGTTTCAATCGAAACTACAGGAACTTCTTTTGGGATACGGGTAACTCCTTTCCGATGGACTATTAATCCTTGACTGCATCCCGCAATCCCTCACATTGACGACTTAACACAGAAATTGTGTTGCAATCTAATACTATGGGTTCTATGACATCTCATTCTAAATCGAGTAACGTTTCAATGGAAACGACAGGATTTTCTTTTGGGATACGACTATCTCATTTCCGATGCACTATTCCTTCTTTACTGCATCCCTCGCTCCTTCACATTGACGAATTAACACAGAAATTGCGTCGCTTTGAAATACTATGGGTTCTATAACTTCTCCTTCTAAATCGAGTAACGTTTCTATGGAAACGACAGGAATTTCTTTTGGGATACGACTATCTACTTTCCGATGCTCTTTTCCTTCTTTACTGCATCCCTCGCTCCCTCTCATTGACGAATTAACACAGAAATTGCGTTGCTATGAAACACTATGGGTTGTATGGCTTCTTCTTCTAAATCGAGTAACGAATCTATGAGAATGACAGAATTTTCATTTGGGATACGACTATCACCTTTTCGATGCACTTTTCCTTCTTTACTGCACTCCTCGCGCCCTCACATTGACGAAGTAAAACAGAAATTGCGTTGCTATGATATGCTATGGGTTCTATCACATCTTCAAAATCGAGTAACGTTTCTATGGAAACGACAGGAATTTCTTTTAGGATACGAGTATCTCCTTTCCGATGCACTATTCCTTCTTTACTGCATCCCTCGCTCCCTCACATTGACCAATTTACACAGTAATTGCGTCGCTGTGAAATACCTTAAGTTCTATGACATCTCCTTTAAAATCTAGTAACGTTTCTATGGATACGAAAGGATTTTCTTTTGGGATACGAATATCTCCTTTCCGAGGCACTATTCCTTCATTACTGCATCCCTCGCTCCAACACATTGACGAATTAACACGGAAATTGCGGCGCTATGAAATACTGTGAGTTCTATGACATCTCCTTCTAAATCGAGTAACGTTCCAATGGAAACAACAGGGCCTTCTTTTGGTATACGAGTATCTCCTTTCCGATGCACTATTAATCCTTTACTGCATCCCCCACTCCCTCACATTGACGACTTAACACGGAAATTGTTTGGCTATGAAATACTATGGGTTCTATGACTTCTCCTTCTAAATCGAATAACGTTTCTATGGAAACGACAGGATTTTCTTTTGGGGTACGAGTATCTCATTCCCGATGCACTATTCCTTCTTTACTGCATCCCTCGGTCCCTCACATTGACGAATTAACACAGAAATTGCGTCGCTATGAAATACTTTGTGTTCTATGAAATCTCCTTCTAAATCGAGTAACGTTTCTATGGAAACGAAAGGATTTTCTTTTGGGATACGACTATCTCCTTTCCGATGCTCCATTCCGTCTTTACTGCATCCCTCGCTTAATCATATTGACGAATTAACACAGAAATTCTGTCGCTATGATATACTATGTGTTCGATGACATCTCCTTTTAAATGGAGTTAAATTTCAATGGAAACGACAGGATTTTCATTTGGGATACGAGTATCTCCGTTCCGATGTACTATAAATTCTTTACAACATCCCTCACTCCCCACACTGACGACTTAACACAGAATTTGCGCCGTTAGGAAATACTATCCGATCTATGACATCTCATTCTAAATCGAGTAACGTCTCAATGGAAACGACAGGATCTTCTTTTGGGATACGACTATCTCCATTTCGATGCTCCATTTCGTCTATACTGCATCCCTCGCTTAATCATATTGGCGAATTAACACAGAAATTGTGTCGCTATGATATACTATGTGTTCGATGACATCTCCTTCTAAATGGAGTAAAATTTCAATGGTAACGACAGGATTTTCTTTTGGGATACGACTACCCAATTTCCGATGCACTATTCCTTCTTAACTGCATCTCTAGCTGCCTCACATTCACGAATCAAAACTGAAATTGTGTCGCTATGAAATACGATGTGTTCTATGACATCTCCTTCTAAATCGAGTAACGTTTCTATGGAAACGACAGGAATTTCTTTTGGGATACAACTATCGCCTTTCCGATGTACTATTAATTCTTTACTGCATCCCTCTCTCCCCTACACCGACGACTTAACACAGAAATTGCGGCGTTATGAAGTACTATGTGTTCTATGACATCTCATTCTAAATGGAGAAACGCTTCAATGGAAACGACAGGATTTTCTTTTGGGATACGACTATCTCCTTTCCGATGCACTATTCCTTCTTTACTGCATCCCTCGGTCCCCCACATTGACGAATTAACACAGAAATTGCGACGCTTTGAAATACTATGGGTTCAATGACTTCTCCTTCTAAATCGAGTAACGTTTCTATGGAAACGACAGTAATTTCTTTTGGGATGCTAATATCTCCTTTCCGATGCACTATTCCTTCTTTACTGCATCCCTTGCTCCCTCACATTGACGGATTAACACAGAAATTGCGTAGCTATGAAATACTTTGGGTTCTATGACATGTCTTAAAAATTCGAGTAACGTTTCAATGGAAACGACCGGATTTTCTTTTTAATACGTGTATCTCCTTTCCGATGCACTGTTCCTTCTTTACTGCATCCCTCGCTCCCTCACATTGACGAATTTACACAGGAAATGCGTCGCTAGGACATACTATGGGTCCTATGACATCTCCTAGTAAGTCGAGTAACGTTTCTATGGAAACGACAGGATTTACTTTTAAGATACGACTATCACCTTTCCGATGCACTATTCCTTCTTTACTGCACTCCTCGCGCCCGCACATTGACGAAGTAAAACAGAAATTGCGTCACTATGATGTGCTATGGGTTCTATGACATCTCCTTCTAAATCGAGTAACGTTTCTACGGAAACGACAGGATTTTCTTTTGGGGATACGAGTATCTCCTTTCCGAAGCTCTATTCCTTCTTTACTGCATCCCTCGCTCACACACATTGACGAATTAACACGGAAATTGTGGCGCTGTGATATACTATTGGTTCTATGACATCTTCTTCAAAATCGAGAAACGTTTCGATGGAAACGACAGGACCTTCTTTTGGGATACGAGTATCTCCTTTCCGATCTACTATTAATACTTTACTGCATCCCCCACTCTCACACATTGACGACTTAACACAGAAATTGTGGGGCTATGAGATACTATGGGTTCTATGACTTCTCCTTCTAAATCGAATAACGTTTCTATGGAAACGACAGGATTTTCTTCTGGGATACGAGTATCTCCTTTCCGATGCACTATTCCTTCCTTACTGCATCCCTCGCTCCCTCACATTGACGATTTAAAACAGAAATTGCGTCGCTATGAAATACTTTGTGTTCCATGACATCTCCTTCTAAATCGAGTAACGTTTCTATGGAAACGAGAGGATTTTCTTTTGGGATACGACTATCTATCTTCCGATGCACAATCCCGTCTTTACTGCATCCCTCGCTCCATCACACTGACGAATTAACACAGAAATTGCGGCACTATGAAAAACTATGGGCTTTATGACTTCTCCTTCTAAATCGGGTATCGTTTCTATGGAAACGAAAGGATTTTCTTTTGGGATACGACTATCCCCATTCCGATGCACTATTCCCTCTTTACAGCATCCCTCGCTCCCTCACATTGACGAATTAACACAGAGATTGCGTCGCTTTAAATTCTATTGGTTCGATAACATCGCCTTCTAAATTGAGTAGCGTTTCTATGGAAACAGGATTTTCTTTTGGGATACGACTACCTCCTTTCCGATGCTCTATTCCTTATTTTCTACGTTCCTCGCTCCCTCACATTGACGAAGTAACACAGAAATTGCGTCGCTATGAAATACTATGGGTTCTATGACTTCTCCTTCTAAATCGAGTAACGTTTCAATGGGAACGACAGGATTTTCTTTTTGGATACGACTATCTCCTTTCCGACGCACTATTCCTTCTTTGCTGCATCCCTCAGCACCTCTCATTGACGAATTAACACAGAAATTGCGAGGATATCAAATACTAACGGTTCCATGACATCTCCTTCTAAATCGTGTAACGTTTCTACGGAAACAACAGTAATTTCTTTTGGGATGCGTATATCCCCTTTCCGATGCCCTATTCCTACATTACTGCATCCCTCGCTCCCTCACAATGACGAATTAACTCAGAAATTGCGTCTCTATGATTTACTAAGGGGTTCCATGACTTCTCCTTGTAAATCGAGTAACGTTTTAATGGATACGATAGGATTTCCTTTTGGGACACGAGTAACTCCTTTCCGATGCACTATTCCTTCTTTACTGCATCCCTCGCTCCCTCACATTGACGAATTAACACAGGAATTGCGTGGCTATGAAATACAATAGGTTCTATGACGTCTCCTTATAAATCGAGTAACGTTTCTATGGAAACGACAGGATTTTGTTATGGGATGCGACTATCTCCTTTCCGATGCACTATTAGTTCTTTATTGCACACTCGCGCCCTCACATTGACGAATAAACACAGAAATTGCGTCGCTATGAAGTACTTTGGGTTCTATGACATCTCCTTCTAAATCGAGTAACGTTTCTACGGAAACGACAGGATTTTCTTTTGGGGATACGAGTATCTCCTTTCCGAAGCTCTATTCCTTCTTTACTGCATCCCTCGCTCACACACATTGACGAATTAACACGGAAATTGTGGCGCTGTGATATACTATGGGTTCTATGACATCTTCTTCAAAATCGAGAAACGTTTCGATGGAAACTACAGGACCTTCTTTTGGGATACGAGTATCTCCTTTCCGATCTACTATTAATACTTTACTGCATCCCCCACTCTCACACATTGACGACTTAACACAGAAATTGTGGGGCTATGAGATACTATGGGTTCTACGACTTCTCCTTCTAAATTGAATAACGTTTCTATGGAAACGACAGGATTTTCTTCTGGGATACGAGTATCACTTTTCCGATGCACTGTTCCTTCTTTACTGCATCCCTCGCTCCCTCACATTGACGAATTAACACAGAAATTGGGTCGCTATGAAATACTATGTGTTCAATGACATCTCCTTCGAAATCGGGTAACGTTTCTATGCAAACGAAAGGATTTTCTTTTGGGATCCGAGTATCTACTTTCCGATGCACTATTCCTTCTTTACTGCATCCCTCGCTCCCCCACATTGACGAATTAACACAGAAATTGCGTCGCTATGAAATTCTATGGGTTGTATGACTTCACCCTCTAAATCGAGTAACGAATCTATGGAAACAACAGGATTTTCTTTTGGGATACGACTATCTCCTAACCGATGCACTATTCCTTCTTTACTGCATCCCTCTCTCCCTCACATTGACGAATTAACACAGGAAATGCGTCGCTAGGACATACTATGGGTCCTATGACATCTCCTTGTAAGTTGAGTAACGTTTCTATGGAAACGACAGGATTTACTTTTAAGATACGACTATCACCTTTCCGATGCACTATTCCTTCTTTACTGCACTCCTCGCGCCCGCACATTGACGAAGTAAAACAGAAATTGCGTCACTATGATGTGCTATGGGTTCTATGACATCTCCTTCTAAATCGAGTAACGTTTCTACGGAAACGACAGGATTTTCTTTTGGGGATACGAGTATCTCCTTTCCGAAGCTCTATTCCTTCTTTACTGCATCCCTCGCTCACACACATTGACGAATTAACACGGAAATTGTGGCGCTGTGATATACTATGTGTTCTATGACTTCTTCTTCAAAATCGAGAAACGTTTCGATGGAAACGACAGGACCTTCTTTTGGGATACGAGTATCTCCTTTCCGATCTACTATTAATACTTTACTGCATCCCCCACTCTCACACATTGACGACTTAACACAGAAATTGTGGGGCTATGAGATACTATGGGTTCTATGACTTCTCCTTCTAAATCGAATAACGTTTCTATGGAAACGACAGGATTTTCTTCTGGGATACGAGTATCTCCTTTCCGATGCACTATTCCTTCCTTACTGCATCCCTCGCTCCCTCACATTGACGATTTAAAACAGAAATTGCGTCGCTATGAAATACTTTGTGTTCCATGACATCTCCTTCTAAATCGAGTAACGTTTCTATGGAAACGAGAGGATTTTCTTTTGGGATACGACTATCTATCTTCCGATGCACAATCCCGTCTGTACTGCATCCCTCGCTCCATCACACTGACGAATTAACACAGAAATTGCGGCACTATGAAAAACTATGGGCTTTATGACTTCTCCTTCTAAATCGGGTATCGTTTCTATGGAAACGAAAGGATTTTCTTTTGGGATACGACTATCCCCATTCCGATGCACAATTCCCTCTTTACAGCATCCCTCGCTCCCTCACATTGACGAATTAACACAGAGATTGCGTCGCTTTAAATTCTATTGGTTCGATAACATCGCCTTCTAAATTGAGTAGCGTTTCTATGGAAACAGGATTTTCTTTTGGGATACGACTACCTCCTTTCCGATGCTCTATTCCTTATTTTCTACATTCCTCGCTCCCTCACATTGACGAAGTAACACAGAAATTGCGTCGCTATGAAATACTATGGGTTCTATGACTTCTCCTTCTAAATCGAGTAACGTTTCAATGGGAACGACAGGATTTTCTTTTTGGATACGACTATCTCCTTTCCGACGCACTATTCCTTCTTTGCTGCATCCCTCAGCACCTCTCATTGACGAATTAACACAGAAATTGCTAGGATATCAAATACTAACGGTTCCATGACATCTCCTTCTAAATCGTGTAACGTTTCTACGGAAACAACAGTAATTTCTTTTGGGATGCGAATATCCCCTTTCCGATGCCCTATTCCTACATTACTGCATCCCTCGCTCCCTCACAATGACGAATTAACTCAGAAATTGCGTCTCTATGATTTACTAAGGGGTTCCATGACTTCTCCTTGTAAATCGAGTAACGTTTTAATGGATACGATAGGATTTCCTTTTGGGACACGAGTAACTCCTTTCCGATGCACTATTCCTTCTTTACTGCATCCCTCGCTCCCTCACATTGACGAATTAACACAGGAATTGCGTGGCTATGAAATACAATAGGTTCTATGACGTCTCCTTATAAATCGAGTAACGTTTCTATGGAAACGACAGGATTTTGTTATGGGATGCGACTATCTCCTTTCCGATGCACTATTAGTTCTTTATTGCACACTCGCGCCCTCACATTGACGAATAAACACAGAAATTGCGTCGCTATGACGTACTTTGGGTTCTATGACATCTCCTTCGAAATCGGGTAACGTTACTATGGAAACGAAAGGATTTTCTTTTGGGATACCTGTATCTCTTTTTTCGATGCACTATTCCTTCTTTACTGCATCCCTCGCTCCCTCTCATTGACGAATTAACACAGAAAACGCATCGCAATTAAATGCTATGGGGTGTATGATTTCTCCTACCAACTCAAGTAACGAATCATTGGAAACGACAGGATTTTCTTTTGGGATACGACTATCTCCTAACTGATGCTCTAATCCTTCTTTACTGCATCCCTCGCTCCCTCACATTGACGAATCACACAGGAATTGTGTCGCCATGACATACTATGGGATCTATGACATCTCTTTGTAAGTCGAGTACCGTTTCTGTGGAACCGACAGGATTTACTTCCGATGCACTATTCCTTCCTTACTGCACTCCTCGCGCCCTCACTTTGACGATACAACAGAAATCGCGTCGCTATGAAATGCTATGGCTTCTATGACATCTTCAAAATCGAGTAACGTTTCTATGGAAGCGACAGTATTTTCTTTTGGGATACGACTATCTCCTTTCCGATGCACTATTCCTTCTTAACTGCATCCCTCGCTCCCTCACATTGACCAATTAACACAGAAATTGCGTCGCTATGAAATACTTTGGGTTCTATGACATCTCCTTCTAAATCGAATAACGTTTCTATGGAAGCGACACGATTTTCTTTTGGGATACGACTATCTCCGTTCCGCTGCACTATTCCTTCTTTACTGCATCTTACCCTCCCTCACATTGACGAATAAACTCAGAAATTGCGTCGTAATGAAATACTATGGGTTCTATGACTTCTCCTTCTGAATCGAGTATCGTTTCTATAGAAACGACAGGATTTTCTTTTGGGATACGACTATTTCCTTTCTGATGCACTATACCTTCTTTACTGCGTCCCTCGCTCCCTCACATTGACTAATTAACACAGAAATTGCGTCGCTGTGAAATTCTATGGGTTCGATGACATCTCCTACTATACGGATTAAAGTTTCTAAGGAAACGAAATGATTTTGTTTTGGGGTACGACTATTTACTTTCCGATGCACTATCCCTTCTTTACTGCATCCCTCGCTCCCTCACACTGACGAATTAACACAGAAATTGCGTCGCTATTAAAAACTATGGGTTCCATGACATCTCCATCTAATTGGAGTAACTTTTCTATGGAAACGACAGGATTTTCTTTTGGGATACGACTATCTCCTTTCCGACGCACCGTTCCTTCTGTACTGCATCCCTCGCTCCCTCTCATTGACGAATTAACACAGAGGTTGCGTTGCTATGAAATACTATGGGTTCGATGATATCTCCTTCTAAATTGAGTAGCGTTTCTGTGGAAACAGGATTATCCTTTGGGATTCGACTATCTCCTATCCGATGCTCCATTCCTTCTTTACTGCATCCCTCGCTCCCTCTCATTGACGAATTATCACAGAAATTGCGTCTCTATGAAATACTATGGATTCTAAGACTTGTCCATCTACATAGAGTTACGTATCTATGGAAACGACATGATTTTGTTTAGGGATACGACTATCTCTTTTCCGATTCAGTATTCCTTCTTTACTGCATACCTCAACACCTCACATTGACGAATTAACACAGAAATTGCGGGGATATGAAATACTATGGGTTCTATGACAGCTCCTTCTACATCGAGTAACGTTTCAATGGAAACGACAGTAATTTCTTTTGGGATACGAGTATCTCCTTTCCGATGCACTAGTAATTTATTGTTGCATCCCTCACTCCCTCACACTAACGCATTAACGCAGAAATTGCGTCGCTATGAAATACTATGTGTTCCATGACTTCTGCTTCTAAATCGAGTAATGTTTCTATGGAAACGACAGGATTATCCTTTGGGATTCGACTATCTCCTTTCCGATGCACAATTCCTTCTTTACTGCATCCCTCGCTCCCACACATTGACGAATTAACACAGAAATTCCGTCGCTATGGAATACTATGGGTTCTAAGACTTCTAAATCTAAATCGAACAATGTTTCTATGGAAACGACAGGTTTTTCTTTAGGGATACGACTATCTCTTTTCCGAATCAGTATTCCTTCCTTACTGCATACCTCAATACCTCACATTGACGAATTAACACAGAAATTGCGGGGATATGAAATACTATGGGTTCTATGACATCTCCTTCTACATCGAGTAATGTTTCAATGGAAACGACAGTAATTGGTTTTGGGATACGAGTATCTCCTTTCCGATGCACTATCCCTAATTTACTGCATCCCTCGCTCCCTCACATTGTCGATTTAACACAGAAACAGCATCGCTATAAAATACTATGGGTTCTATGACATCTCCTTCTAAATCGAGTAACGTTTCTATGGAAACAAAGGATGTTCTTTTGCGATACGAGTATCTCCTTTCCGATACCCTAGTAACACATTGTTGCATCCCTCGCTCCCTCACATTGACGAAATAACACAGATATTGCGTCGCTATGAAATACTATGGGTTGTATGACATCTTCTAAATTGAGTAACGTTTCTATGGAAACGACGGGATTTTCTTTTGGGATACGAGTATGTCCTTTCCGATGCACCATTCCTTCTTTACTGCAACCCTCGCACCCTCACATTGACGAAATAACACAGAAATTGCGTCGCTATGAAGTACTATGTGTTCTACGACATATCCTTCTAATTCGGGTTATGTTTCTATGGATACGACAGGATTCTCTTTTGGGATACGACTATCTCCTTTCCGATGCACTATTCCTTCTTAATTGCAACCCTCGCTCCCTCACATTGACGAATTAACACAGAAATTGCGTCGCTATGAAATACTATGGGTTGTATGACATATCCTTCTAAATCGAGTCACTTTTCTTTTGGAAACGACAGGATTTTCTTTTGGGATACGACTATCTCCTTTCCGATGCACTATTCCTTCTTTACTGCATCCCTCGCTCCCTCACATTGACGAATTAACACAGAAATTGCGCGCTATGAGATAATAGGGGTTCTATGTCATCTCCTTGTAAAACGAGTAACGTTACTATGGAAACGACAGGATTTTCTTTTGGGATACGAGTATCTCCTTTCCGATGCACTAGTAATTTATTGCTGCATCCCTCACTCCCTCACATAGACGCATTAACGCAGAAATTGCGTCGCTATGAAATACAATGTGTTCCATGACTTCTGCTTCTAAATCGAGTAATGTTTCTATGGAAACGACAGGATATCCGTTTGGGATAAGACTATCTCCTCTCCGATGCACTATTCCTTCTTTACTGCATCCCTCGCTCCCTCACATTGACGAATTAACACAGAAATTGCGTCGCTATGGAATTCTATGTGTTCTAAGACTTCTAAATCTAAATCGAACAATGTTTCTATGGAAACGACAGGATTTTCTTTAGGGATACGACTATCTCTTTTCCGAATCAGTATTCCTTCTTTAATGCATACCTCAATACCTCACATTGACGAATTAACACAGAAATTGCGGGGATATGAAATACTATGGGTTCTATGACATCTCCTTCTACATCGAGTAACGTTTCAATGGAAACGACAGTAATTGCTTTTGGGATGAGAGTATCTCCTTTCCGATGCACTATTCCTAATTTACTGCATCCCTCGCTCCCTCACATTGACGAAATAACACAGAAATTGCGTCGCTATGAAATACTAAGGGTTGTATGACATCTTCTAAGTCGAGTAACGTTTCTATGGAAACGACAGGATTTTCATTTGGGATACGACTATCTCCTTTCAGATGCACTATTCCTAATTTACTGCATCCCTCGCTCCCTCACATTGTCGATTTAACACAGAAACAGCATCGCTATGAAATACTATGGGTTCTATGACATCTCCTTCTAAATCGAGTAACATTTCTATGGAAGCAAAGGATGTTCTTTTGCGATACCAGTATCTCCTTTCCGATACCCTAGTAATACATTGTTGCATCCCTCGCTCCCTCACATTGACGAAATAACACAGAAATTGCGTCGCTATGAAGTACTATGGGTTGTATGACATATCCTTCTAAATCGAGTCACTTTTCTTTGGAATCGACAGGATTTTCTTTTGGGATACGAGTATCTCCATTCCGATGCACTATTCCTACTCTCCTGCATCCCTCGCTCCCTCACATAGACGAATCAACACAGAAATTGCGTCGCTATGAAGTACTTTGGGTTCTATGACATCTCCTTCTAAATCGAGTAACGTTTCTATGGAAACGACAGGATTTTCTTCTGGGATACGAGTATCACTTTTCCGATGCACTGTTCCTTCTTTACTGCATCCCTCGCTCCCTCACACTGACGAATTAACACAGAAATTGGGTCGCTATGAAATACTATGTGTTCAATGACATCTCCTTCGAAATCGGGTAACGTTTCTATGGAAACGAAAGGATTTTCTTTTGGGATCCGAGTATCTACTTTCCGATGCACTATTCCTTCTTTACTGCATCCCTCGCTCCCCCACATTGACGAATTAACACAGAAATTGCGTCGCTATGAAATTCTATGGGTTGTATGACTTCACCCTCTAAATCGAGTAACGAATCTATGGAAACAACAGGATTTTCTTTTGGGATACGACTATCTCCTAACCGATGCACTATTCCTTCTTTACTGCATCCCTCTCTCCCTCACATTGACGAATTAACACAGGAAATGCGTCGCTAGGACATACTATGGGTTCTATGACATCTCCTTGTAATTCGAGTATCGTTTCTATGGAAACGACAGGATATTCTTTTGTGGATACAAGTATATACTTTCCGATGCATTATTCCTTCTTTACTGCATCCCTCACTCCCTCACATTGACGCATTAACACAGAAATTGCGTCGCTATCAAATACTACGGGTTCCGTGACTTTTGCTTCTAAATCGAGTAACGTTTCCTTGAAAACGAAAGGCTTTCCTTTTGGGGTAAGACTACCACCTTTCCGATGCACAATTGCTTCTTTACAGCATCCCTCGCTCCCTCACATTGACGAATTAACACAGAAATTGCTTCGCTTAGAAATACTATGGTTTCTATGACTTCTCCATATAAATCGAATAACGTTTCTTTAGACACGAAAAGATTTTCTTTTGGGATACGACTATCTCCTTTCCGACGCACAGTTCCTTCTTTACTGCATCCCTCGCTCCCTCTCATTGACGAGTTAACACAGAGATTGCGTTGCTATGAAATACTATGGGTTCGATGACATCTCCTTGTAATTTGAGTAGCGTTCTGTGGAAACAGGATTATCCCTTGGGATTCGACTCTCTCCTAACCGACGCTCTATTCCTTCTTTACTGCATCCCTCGCTCCCTCACATTGACGAATTAACACAGAAATTGCGTCGCTATGAAATACAACGGGTTCTATGACATCTCCTCCTAAACTGAGTAACGTTTGTATGGAAACGACAGGATTTTCTCTTCGGATACGACTATCTCCTTTCCGATTCACTGTTCCTTCTTTACTGCATCCCTCGCTCCCTGACATAGACGAATTAACACAAAAATTGCGTCGCTATGAAATACTATAGGTTCTATGACATCTCCTTCTAAATCGAAAAACGTCTCAATGGAGACGACAGGATTTTCTTTTGGGAAGCGACTATTTCCTTTCCGATGCACTATTCCTCTTTTACTGCATCCCTGACTCCCTCACATTGACGGATTGACAGAGAAGTTGCGGCGCTATGAAATACTATGTGTTGTACGACAACTCCTTCCAATTCGAGTTACGTTTCTATGGAAACGACAGGACTTTCTTTTGGGATACGAGTATTTCCTTTCCGATGCACTATTCCTTCTCTCCTGCATCTCTCGCTCCCTCACATAGACGAATCAGCACAGAATTTGCGTCGCTATGAGATACTATGGGTAGTATGTCATCTCCTTGTAAAACGAGTAACGTTACTATGGAAACGACAGGATTTTCTTTTGGGATACAACTATCTCCTTTCCGATGCACTATTCCTTCTCTTCTGCATCTCTCGCTCCCTCACATTGACGAATCAACACAGAAATTGCGTCGCTATGAGATACTATGGGTAGTATGTCATCTCCTTCTAATTCGAGTTACGTTTCTATGGAAACGACAGGATTTTCTTTTGGGATACGAGTATATCCTTTCCGATGCACTATTCCTTCTTTACTACATCCCTCACTCCCTCACATTGACGCAATAACACAGAAATTGCGTCGCTATGAAATACTATGGGTTCCGTGACTTTTGCTTCTCAATCGAATAACGTCTCCATGGAAACGACACGATATCCTTTTGGGGAAAGACTACCTCCTTTCCGATGCACAATTCCTTCTTTACTGCATCCCTCTCTCCCTCACATTGTCGAATTAACACAGAAATTGCGTCGCAATGATGTACTATGGGTTCTATGACATCTCCTTCTAAATAGAGTAATGTTTCTATGGAAACGATAGGATTTTCTTTCGGGATACGAGTATCTCCTTTCCGATGCACTATTCCTTATTTACTGCATCCCTCGCTGCCTCACAATGATGAATTAACACAGAAATTGCGGCGGTATCAATTACTATCGGTTCTATGACTTCTCTTTCTAAATCGAGTAACGTTACAATCGAAACGACAGGATTTTCTTTTGGGATACGACTGTCTTCTTTCCGATGCACAATTCCTTCTTTACTGCATCCGTCGCTTCCTCACATTGACGAATTAACACCTAAATTGAGTCGCTATGAAATACTATGGGTTCTCTGACATCCCCTTCTAAACCGAGTAACGTTTCTATGGAAACGACAGGATTTTCATTTGGGATACGACTATCTGCTTTCCGATGCACTAATCCTTCTTTACCTCATCACTCGCTCCCTCACACTGAGGAATTAACACTGAAATTCCGTCGCTAAGAAATACTATGGGTTCTATGTCCTTTCCTTCTAAATCGAGTAACGTTCCTATGGAAACGTCATGATTTTCTTTTGGATTGAGAGTATCTCCTTTCCGATGCACTATTTCTTATTTACTGCATCTCTCGGTCACTCACATTGAGGAATTAACACAGAAATTGCGTCGCTATGAAATACTATGTGTCTAAGACTTCTCATTCTAATTCGATTAACGTTTCTTTAGAAACGGCAGTATTTTATTTTGGGATACGACTGTCTCCTTTCCGATGCACTATTCCTTCTTTACTGCATTCGTCGCTGCTTCACATTGACGAATTAACACAGAAATTGCGTCGCTATGAAATACAACGTGTTCTATGACACCTCCTTCTAAATCGAGTAACGTTTCTATGGAAACGACAGGATTTTCTCTTGGGATACGACTATCTCCTTTCCGATGCACTGTTCCTTCTTTACTGCATGCCTCGCTCCCTCTCATTCACGAATTAACACAGAAATTGCGTCGCTATGAAATACTATGGGTTCTATGATATCTCCTTCTAAATCGAAAAACGTTTCTATGGAAACGACAGGATTTTCTTTTAAAAACCGACTATTTCCTTTCCAATGCTCTATTCCTTCTTTACTGGATCCCTCGCTCCCTCAGATTGACGAATTGCCACAGAAATTACGTTGCAATTATATACTATGGGTTCTATGACATCTCCTTCTAAATCGAGTTATGTTTCAATGGAAACGAAAGGATATTCTTGTGGGATACGAGTATCTCTTTTCCGATGCACTATTCCTTCTTTATTGCAACCCTCGCTCCCTCACATTGACGGATTAACACAGAAAATGAGTCGCTGTGATATACTATGGGTTCTAGAACAACTCCTTCTAAATCGAGTAACGTTTCTTTGGAAACGACAGGATTTTCTTTTGGGATACGACTATCTCCTTTCCGATGCACTATTCCTTCTTTATTGCAACCCTCGCTCCCTCACATTGACGGATTAACACAGAAAATGCGTCGCTATGAAATACTGTGTGTTCTACGACATCTCCTTCTAATTCGAGTTACGTTTCTATGGAAACGACAGGATTTTCTTTTGGGATACGAGTATCTCCTTTCCGATGCACTATTCCTTCTCTACCGCGTCCCCCGCTCCCTCACAATGACGAATCAACACAGAAATTGCGTCGCTTTGAGATACTATGGTTTCTATGTCATCTCCTTGTTAAACGAGTAACTTTACTATGGGAACGACAGGATTTTTATTTGTGATACGAGTATCTCCTTTGCGATGCACTAATCCTTCATTACTGCACTCCTGGCGCCCTCACATTGACGAATTATCACAGAAATTGTGTCGCTAAGAAATACAATGTGTTCTCTGACATCTCCTTGTAATTCGAGTAACGTTTGTATGGAAACGACACGATATTCTTTTGGGATACGAGTATATCCTTTCCGATGCACTATTCCTTCTTTACTGCATCCCTCACTCCCTCACATTGACGAATTAACACAGGAGTTGCTTCGCTTTGAAATACTATGGGCTCCGTGACTCTTGCTTCTAAATCGAGTATCGTTTCCATGGAAACGACAGGATATCCTTTTGGGGTAAGACTACCTCCTTTCCGATGCACAATTCCTTCTTTACTGCATCCCTCGCTCCCTCACATTGACGAATTAACACAGGAATTGCTTCGCTTTGAAATACTATGGTTTCTATGACTTCTCCATCTAAATCGAATAACGTTTCCATGGACACTAAATGATTTTCTTTTGGGATACGACTGTCGGTATTCCGATGCACTATATCATCGTAACTGCATTCCTCGCTCCTTCACATTGACGAATTAACACAGAAATTGCGTCGCTATGAAATACAACGAGTTCTATGACATCTCTTTCCAATTCGAGTCTATGTTAACGACAGGATTTTCTTTTGGGATACGACTATCTCCTTTCCGAGGGACTATTCCTTCCTTACTGCATACCTCGCTACCTCACAATGATGAATTAACACAGAAATTACGTCGGTATGAAATACTATGGGTTCTATGACATCGCCTTCTAAACCGAGTAACGTTTCTATGGAAACGACAGGATTTTCATTTGAGATACGACTATCCGCTTTCCGATGCACTACTTCTTCTTTACTGCATCTCTCGTTCCCTCACATTGACGAATTAACACTGAAATTGCGTCGCTATGAAATACTATGGGTTCTATGACATCTCCATCTAAATCGAGTAACGTTCCTATAAAAACGTCATGATTTTCTTTAGGAATGAGAGTATCTCCTTTCCGATGCACTATTCCTTATTTACTGCATCCCTCGGTCCCTCACATTGACGAATTAACACTGAAATTGCGTCGCTATGAAATACTATGGGTTCCATGACTTCTACTTCTAAATCGAGTTACGTTTCTATGGAAACGAGAGGATTATCTTTTGGGATACGAGTATCTCCTTTCCGATGCACTAATCCTTCATTACTGCACTCCTGGCGCCTTCACATTGACGAATTATCACAGAAATTGTGTCGCTATGAAATACAATGTGTTCTATGACATCTCCTTCTAATTCGAGTAACGTTTCTATGGAAACGACAGGATATTCTCTTGGTATATGAGTATATCCTTTCCGATGGAAACGACAGGATTTTCTTTTAGGATACGACTATCTCCTTCCCGATGCACTATTCCTTCTTTATTGCAACCCTCGCTCCCTCACATTGACGAATTAACACAGAAATTGCGAGGCTATGAAATACTAAGGGTTCCGTGACTTTTGCTTCTAAATCGAATATCGTTTCCATGGAAACGACAGGATTTCCTTTTGGGGTAAGACTACCTCCTTTCCGATGCACAATTCCTTCTTTACTGCAACCCTCGCTCCCTCACATTGGCGAATTAACACAGAAATTGCGTCGCTATGATATACTATGGGTTCTATGACTTCTCCATCTAAATCGAATAACGTTTCTATAGACACGAAAAGATTTTCTTTTGGGATACGACTGTCGCTTTTCCGATGCACAATATCATCGCAACTGCATTCCTCGCTCCTTCTCATTGACCAATGAACACAGAAATTGCGTCGCTATTAAATACAACGAGTCCTATGACATCTCGTACCAAATCGAGTAACGTATCTATGTTAACGACAGGATTTTCTTTTGAGATACGACTATCTGCTTTCCGATGCACTATTCCTTCTTTACTGCATACCACGCTCCCTCACAATTGTGAATTGACACAGAAATTACGTCGGTATGAAATACTATGGGTTCTATGACTTCTCCTTCTAAATCGAGTAACGTTATTATGGAAACGACAGGAGTTTCTTTTGGGATACGACTATCTTCTTTCCAATGCACAATTCCTTCTTTACTGCATCCGTCGCTAATTCACATTGCCGAATTAACACATAAATTGCGTCGCTATGAAACACTATGGGTTCTCTGACATCTCCTTCTAAACCGAGTAACGTTTCTATGGAAACGACAGGATTTTCATTTGGGATACGACTATCTGCTTTCCGATGCACTATTCCTTCTTTACTGCATCTCTCGCTCCCACACATTGAAGATTTAACATTGACATTGCGTCGCTATGAAATACTATGGATTCTATGACCTCTTCTTCTAAATCGAGTGACGTTCCTATAAAAAGGTCATGATTTTCTTTTGGAATGAGAATATCTCCTTTCCGATGCACTATTGCTTATTTACTGCAGCCCTCAGTCCCTCACATTGACGAATTACCACTGAAATTGCGTCGCTATGAAATACTATGGGTTCCGTGACTTTTGCTTCTAAATCGAGTAACGTTTCCATGGAAACGACAGGATTCCCGTTTGGGGTAAGACTACCTCCTTTCCGATGCACAATTCCTTCTTTACTGCATCCCTCGCTCTCTCACATTGACGAATTAACACAGAAATTGCGTCGCTATGATATACTATGGGTTCTATGACATCTCCTTCTAAATCGAGTAATGTTTCTATGGAAACGATAGGATTTTCTTTCGGGATACGAGTATCTCCATTCAGATCCACTATTCATTCTTTACTGCATGCCTCACTCCCTCGCATTGACGAATTAACACAGAAATTGCTTCGCTTTTAAATACTATGGGTTCTATGACTTCTCCATCTTAATCGAATAACGTTTCTATAGACACGACAAGATTTTCTTTTGGGATACGACTGTCGCTTTTCCGATAGACTATATGATCGTAACTGCATTCCTCGCTCCCTCACATTGACGAATTAACACAGAAATTGCGGCGCTATGAAATTCTATGTGTTCTATCACATGTCCTTCTATATCGTGTAACTTTTCTATGGAAAGGGCACGATTTTCTTTTGGGAAACGAGTATCTCCTTTCCGTGCACTGTTCCTTCTCTACAGCATCCCTCGCTCCCTCACATTGACGAATTAAGACCGAAATTTGCTCGCTGTGAAATACTATGGGTTATATGACATCTCCTTCTAATTCGAGTATTGTTTCAATGGAAACAACAGGATTTCCTTTTGGGATACGAGTATCTCCTTTCCGATGCACTAATCCTTCTTTTCTGCATCCCTAGCTCCCTCACATTGACGAATTCACACAGAAATTGCGTCGCTATGAAATACTATGAGTTCTATGACATCTCCTTCTAGATAGGGTATTGTTTCTATGGAAACGATAGGATATTCTTTCGGGATACGAGTATTTCCTTTCCGATGCACTATTCCTTCTTTACTGCATCCCTAGCTCCCTTACACTGACGAATTAACACAGAAATTGCGTCGCTATGAAATACTATGGGTTCTGTGACTTCTCCTTCTAAATCGAGTAACGTATCAATAGTGACGACAAGATTTTCTTTTGGGATACGACTATCTGCTTGCCGTTGGACAATTCCTTCTTTACAGCATCCGTTGCTCCCTCACACTGACGAATTAACACAGAAATTGCGTCGCTATGAAATTCTATGGGTTCTATGACCTCTCCATCTTAATCGAGTAACGTTCTTATGGAAACGACAGGATTTTCTTTTGGAATACGAGTATCTCCTTTCCAAAGCACTATTCCTTATCTACTGCATCCCTCGGTCCCTCACATTGGGGAATTGTCACAGAAATTGCGTTGCTATGAAATACAATGGGCTCTATGATTTCTCCTTCAAAATCGAGTAACGTTTCTATGGAAACGAGAGGTTTTTCCATTGGGATACGACTATCTCCTTTCCGATGCACTAATCCTTCTTTATCAGCACTCCTGGCGCCCTCACTTTGACGAATTAACACAGAAATTGCGTCGCTAAGAAATACTATGTGCTTTATGACAAATCCTTCTAAATCAAGTAACGTTTGTATGGAAACGACAGGATTTTCTTTTTGGACACGACTATCTCCTTTCCGATGCACTATTCCTTCTTTACTGCCACCCTCGCTCCCTCACATTCACGAATTAACACAGAAATTGCGTCGCTATGAAATACTATGGGTAATATGCCTTCTCCTTTTAAATCGAGTAACGTTTCCATGGAAACGAAAGGATTTTCTTCTGGTATAAGAGTATCTCCTTTCCGATGGACTAGTCTTCTTTACTGCATCGCTCGCTACCTCACATTGATGAATTAATACAGAATTTACGTTGCTATGTAATGCTATGGCTTCTATGACCTCCCCTTCTAAATCGAGTAACGTCTCTATGGGAACGACAGGATTATTTTTGGTATACGAGTATCTCCTTTCCGATGCACTATTCCTTCTTTACAGCATCCCTCGCTCCCTCACATTGACGAATTGACACTGAATTTGCGCGCTATGAAATACTATGGGTTCCATGACAACTCCTTCTAAATCGGGTAACGTTTCTATGGAAACGACAGGATATTCTTTTGGGATACGAGTATCACCTCTCCGATGCACTATTCCTTCTGTACTGCATCCCTCAATCCCATACATTGACGCATCAACAGAGAAATTGCGTCGCTATGAAATACTGTGGGTTTCATGGCTTCTGCTTCTAAATCGATTAACGTTTCCATGGAAACAACAGGATTTCCTTTTGGGATAGGACTACCTCCTTTACGATGCACTATTCCTTCTTTACTGCATCCCTCGCTCCCTCACATTGACGAATTCACACAGAAATTGCGTCGCTATGAAATACTATGAGTTCTATGACATCTCCTTCTAGATCGGCTATTGTTTCTATGGAAACGATAGGATTTTCTTTCGGGATACGAGTATTTCCTTTCTGATGCACTATTCCTTCTTTACTGCATCCCTAGCTCCCTTACACTGACGAATTAACACAGAAATTGCGTCGCTATGAAATACTATGGGTTCTGTGACTTTTCCTTCTAAATCGAGTAACGTTTGTATGGCAACGACAGGATTTTCTTTTGGGATACGAGTATCTCCTTTCCGATGCACTATTCCCCCTTTACCGCATCCCTCGCTCCCTCACATTGACGAATTAACACAGAAATTGCGTCGCTATGATGTACTGGCGGATCCATGACTTCTCCTTCTGAATCGAGGAACGTTTCTATGGAGACGAGAGGATTTTGTTTTGGTATACGAGAATCTCCTTTCCGATGCACTATTCCTTCTTTACTGCATCCCTCGCTCCCTCACATTGACGAATTAACACAGAAATGGCTTCGCTATGAAATGCTATGTGTTCTATGACTTCTCCTTCTAAATCGAGTAACGTATCTATGGAAATGTAAGGATATTCTCTAGGGATACGAGTATCTCCTTTCCGATGCACTATTCCTTCATTAATGCATCCCTCGTTCCCTCAAATTGACAAATTAACACAGAAATCGCGTCGCTATGAAATACTATTTGTTCTGTGACATCCCCTTCTAAATCGAGTAACGTTTCCATTGAAACGACGGGATTTTCTTTTGGGATACGAGTATCTCCATTCCGATGCACTATTCCTTCTTTACTGCATCCCTCGCTCCCTCACATTGACGAATTAACACAGAAATGGCGTTGTTATGAAATACTATGGGTTTTATGACTTCTCTTTCTAAATCGAGTAACGTTTCAATGGAATCGACAGGATTTTCTTTTGGGATACGAGTATCACCTTTCCGATACACTATTCTTTCTTTACTGCATCCCTCGTTCCCTCACATTGACGAATAAGCACAGAAATTGCGTCGCTATGAAATACAATGGGTTCTATGACTTCTACTTCTAAATCGAGTAACGATTCTATGGAAACGACAGAATTTTCTTTTGGGATACGAGTATCACCTTTCCGATGCACTATTCCTTCTTTACTGCATCCCTCGCTCCCTTACAATGACTAATAAGCACGGAAATTGCGTCGCTATGAAATACTATGGGTTCAATTACTTCTCCTTCTAAATCGAGTAACGTTTCTATGGAAACGAGAGGATTTTCTTTTGGTATACGAGTATCTCCTTTCCGATGCACTATTCCTCCTTTACCTCATCCCACGCTCCCTCACATTGACAAATTAACACAGGAATTTCGTCGCTATGAAATACTATGGGTTCTATGATTCTCCATCTAAATCGAGTAACGTTTCCATTGAAACGGCGGGATTTTCTTTTGGAATACGAGTATCTTCTTTCCGATGCACTGTTCCTCCTTTACTGCATCCCTCGCTCCCTCTAATTGATAATTTAACACAGAAATTGCGTCGCTAGGAAATACTATTGGTTCTATGACTTCTCCTTCTAAATCGAGTCCGTTTCTATGGAAACGACAGAGTTTCATTTGGGATACGACTATCTCCTTTCCGATGCACTATTCCTTCTGTACTCAATTCCACGCTCCCTCACATTGGCCAATTAACATAGACATTGCGTCGCTATGATATACTGTGGGTTCTAGGACTTCTCCTTCTATATCGAGTAACGTTTCTATTGAAACGACAGGATTTTCTATTTGGATACGAGTATCTCCTTTCCGATGCAGTAT
The DNA here is from genome assembly GCF_021461385.2 of Schistocerca piceifrons. Taxonomy (NCBI): domain Eukaryota; kingdom Metazoa; phylum Arthropoda; class Insecta; order Orthoptera; family Acrididae; genus Schistocerca; species Schistocerca piceifrons. Next base: position 38,057,529 of record NC_060138.1, on the reverse strand, counting down.
TCCTTCTTTACTGCATTCCTCGCTCCCTCACAATGACGAATTAACACAGAAATTGCGTCTCTATGATATACTATGGGTTCTATGACTTCTCCTTCTAAATCGAGTAACGTTTCTATGGACACAACAGTATTTTCATTTGTTATACGAGTATCTCCTGACCGATGCACTATTCCTTCATTACTGCATCCCTCGCTCCCTCACATTGACGAATTGACACAGATATTGCGTCACTATGAAATAGTATGGGTTCTATGACTTCTCCGTCTAAATCCAATAACGTTTCTATGAAATCGACAGGATTTTCTTTTGGGATACGACTATCTCCTTTCCGATGCACTATTCCTTCTTTACTGCATCCCTGGCTCTCTCACATTGACGAATTAACACAGAAATTGGGACGCTATGGAATACTATGTGTTCCATGACTTCTCCTTCTAAATCGAGTTACTTGTCAATGGAAACGACAGGATTTTCTTTTGGAATACGTTTATCTCCTTTCCGATGCACTATTCCTTCTTTACTACATTCCTCGCTCCCTCACATTGTCGAATTAGCACAGAAATTGCATCGCCATGAAATACTATGTGTTAAATAACTTCTCCTTCTAAATCGAGAAACGTTTCAATGGAAACGAGAGGATTTTCTTTTGGTATACGAGTAACTCCTTTCCGATTCACTACTCTTTCATTACTACATCTCTCGCTCCCTCACATTGACGAATTAACACAGAAATTGCGTCGCTATGAAATACTATACGTTCTATGGATACTCCTTATAAATCGAGTAACGTTTCTATGGAAACGACAAAATTATCTTTTGGGATACGAATATCTCCTTTCCGATGCACTATTGCCTCTGTACTGCTTCCCTCGCACCATCACATTGGCCATTAACACAGAAATTGCGTCGCTAAGAAATTCTATGGGTTCTATGCCTTCTCCATCTAAATCGAGTAACGATTCTATTGCAACGACAGGATTTTCTTTTGGGATACGAGTTTCTCCTTTCCGATGCACTATTCCATCTTTACTGCATCCCTGGCTCTCTCACATGGACGAATTTTCACAGCAATTGCGTCGCTATGGAATACTATGGGTTCATAGACTTCTGCTCCTAAATCGAGTAACGTTTCTTTGGAAACGACTGGATTTCCTTTAGAGATATGGGTATCTCCTGTCCGATGCATTATTCCATCTTTACTGCATCCATCGCTCCATTACATTGACAAATTAACACAGAAATTGCGTCGCTATGAAATACTATTGGTTCTATGACATCTCCTGCTAATTCGAGTACTGTTTCTATGGAAACAACCGGATTTTCTTTTGGGATACGAGTATCTCCTTTCCGATGCACTACTCCTTCTTTACTGCATCCCTCGCTCCCTCACATTGACGAATTGACACAGAAATTGCGTCGCTATGAAATTCTATGGGTTCTATGACTTCTCCTTCTAAATCGAATAACGTCTATATGGAAACGACAGGATTTTCTTTTGGGATGCGACTATCTCCTTTCCGATGCGCTATTTTTTCTGTACTGCATTCTTCGCTCCCTCACATTGACGAATTAACACAGAAATTGCGTCGGCTTGAAATGCTATGCGTTCTATGACATCTCTTTCTAAATAGAGTAACGTTTCTATTAAAACGACAGGACTTTCTTTTGGGATACAAGGATCTCATTTCCGATGCACTATTCCTTCTTTACTGTATCCCTGACTCAGTCACATTGACGAATTAACACTGAAATTGCGTCCCTATGGTATACTATGGGTTCTATTATTTCTCCTTCTAAATCGAGTAACGTTTCAATGGAAACGACAAAATTTTCTTTTGGGATACGAATATCTCCTTTCCGATGCACTATTGCCTCTGTACTGCTTCCCTCGCACCATCACATTGGCCATTAACACAGAAATTGCGTCGCTAAGAAATTCTATGGGTTCTATGCCTTCTCCATCTAAATCGAGTAACTATTCTATTGCAACGACAGGATTTTCTTTTGGGATACGAGTTTCTCCTTTCCGATGCACTATTCCATCTTTACTGCATCCTTGGCTCTCTCACATGGACGAATTTTCACAGCAATTGCGTCGCTATGGAATACTATGGGTTCATAGACTTCTGCTCCTAAATCGAGTAACGTTTCTTTGGAAACGACTGGATTTCCTTTAGAGATATGGGTATCTCCTGTCCGATGCATTATTCCATCTTTACTGCATCCATCGCTCCATTACATTGACAAATTAACACAGAAATTGCGTCGCTATGAAATACTATTGGTTCTATGACATCTCCTGCTAATTCGAGTACCGTTTCTATGGAAACAACCGGATTTACTTTTGGGATACGAGTATCTCCTTTCCGATGCACTACTCCTTCTTTACTGCATCCCTCGCTCCCTCACATTGACGAATTAGCACAGAAATTGCGTCGCTATGAAATACTATGGGTTCTATGACTTCTCCTTGTAAATCGAGTAACGTTTCTATGCAAACGACAGGATTTTCGTTTGGGATACGAGTTTCTTCTTTCCGATGCACTATTAATACTTTACTGCATCCCTCGCTCCCTCACATTGACGAATTGACACAGAAATTGCGTCGCTATGAAATTCTATGGGTTCTATGACTTCTCCTTCTAAATCGAATAACGTCTATATGGAAACGACAGGATTTTCTTTTGGGATACGACTATCTCCTTTCCGATGCGCTATTTTTTCTGTACTGCATTCTTCGCTCCCTCACATTGACGAATTAACACAGAAATTGCGTCGCCTTAAAATGCTATGCGTTCTATGACATCTCTTTCTAAATAGAGTAACGTTTCTATTAAAACGACAGGACTTTCTTTTGGGATACAAGGATCTCATTTCCGATGCACTATTCCTTCTTTACTGTATCCCTGACTCAGTCACATTGACGAATTAACACTGAAATTGCGTCCCTATGGTATACTATGGGTTCTATTACTTCTCCTTCTAAATCGAGTAACGTTTCAATGGAAACGACAGGATTTTCTTTTGGTATACGAGTATCTCCTTTCCGATGCACTACTCCTTCATTACTACATCTCTCGCTCCCTCACATTGACGAATTAACACTATGGGTTCTATGACTTCTCCTTCTAAATCGAGTAACGTTTCTATTGAAACGAAATGATTTTCTTTTGGTATAAGATTATCTCCTTTCCGATGCACTATTCCTTCTTTACTGCATACCTCGATGCCTCACATTGACAAATTAACACAGAAATTTCGTCGCCATGAAATCCTGTGTGTTCTATGACATCTCCTTCTAAATCGAGTAACGTTCCTATTCAAACGTCAGGATTTTCTTTTGGGATGTGAGTATCTCCTTTCCGATGCACTATTCCTTCTGTACTGCATCCCTCGCTCCCTCACATTGACGAATTATCACAGAAATTGCGTCGCCTTGAAATACTATGCGTTCTATGACACCTCTTTCTAAATCGAGTAACCTTTCCTTTGAAACGACAGGATTTTCTTTTGGGATACGAGTATCTCATTACCGATGCACTATTCCTTCTTTACCGCATACCTGGCTCAGTCACATTGACGAATTAACACTGAAATTGCGTCCCTATGGATTACTATGGGTTCTATGACTTCTCTTTCTAAATCGAGTAACGTTTCTATAGAAACGACAGGGTTTTCATTTGGGATACGAGTATCTCCTTTCCGATGCACTATTCCTTCTTTAATGAATTACTGGCTACCTCACATTGACGAATTGACACAGAAACTGCGTCGCTATGAAATACTATGGGTTCTATGACTTCTCCTTCTAAATCTAGTAACGTTTCTATGGAAAAGACAGAATTTTCTTTTGGGATACGAGTTTCTCCTTTCCGATGCACTATTAATACATTACTGCATCCCTCGCTCCCTCACATTGACGAATTGACACATAAATTGCGTAGCTATAAAATACTATTGGTTCTATGACCTCTCCTTCTAAATCGAGAAACGTTTCTATGGAAACGACAGGGTTTTCATTGGGGATACGAGTATCTCCTTTCCGATGCACTATTCCTTCTCTAATGCATCCCTGGCTACCTCACATTGACGAATTACCACAGAAATTGCGTCGCTATTAAATACAATGGGTTCTATGACTTCTCCTTCTAAATCGAGTAACGTTTCTATTGAAACGAAAGAATTTTCTTTTGGGATACGACTATCTCCTTTCCGATGCACTATTGCTTCTGTACTGCTTCCCTCGCTCCATCACATTGGCGAATTAACACAGAAATTGTGTCGCTATGAAATACTATGGGTTCTATGCCTTCTCCTTCTAAATCGAGTAACGTTTCTATTGAAGCGACAGGATTATCTTTTGGGATACGAATTTCTCCTTTCCGATGCACTATTCCTTCTTAACTGCATCCCTGGCACACTCACATGGACGAATTGTCACAGCAATTGCGTCGCTATGGAATACTATGGGTTCATTGACTTCTCCTTCTAAATCGAGTAACGTTTCTATGGAAACGACAGGATTTTCTTTTGCGATACGAGTATCTCCTTTCCGATGCACTACTCCTTCTTTACTGCATCCCTCGCTCACCTCACATTGACGAATTAACACAGAAATTGCGTCGCTATGAAATACTATGGGTTCTATGACTTTTCCTTCTAAATCGAGTAACGTTACAATGGAAACGACAGGATTTTCTTTTGGTATAGGATTATCTACTTTCCGATGCATTATTCCCTTCTTTACTGCATCCCTCGCTCCCTTACATTGACGAATTACCACAGATCTTGCGTCGCTATGAAATACAATGGGTTCTATGACTTCTCCTTCTAAATCGAGTAACATCTCAATGGAAACGATAGGATTTTCTTTTGGGATAGCGACTATCTCCTTTCCGATGCGGTATTCCTTCTGTACTGCATCCCTCGCTCCCTCACATTGACGAATTAACACAGAAATTGCCTCGCCTTGAAATACTATGCGTTCTATGACATCTCTTTCTAAATCGAGTAACGTTTCTACTAAAACGACAGGATTTTCTTTTGGGATACGAGTATCCTATCTCCGATGCACTATTCCTTCTTTACTGTATTCCTGGCTCACTCACATTGACGAATCAACACTGGCATTGCGTCCCTATGGAATACTACGGGTTCAATGACTTCTCCTTCTAAATCGAGTAACGTTTCCATGGAAACGACAGGATTATCTTTTCGGATACGAGTATCTCCTTTCCGATGTACTATTCCTTCTCTACTGCATCCCTCGCTCTCTCACATTGACGAATTAACACAGAAATTGCGTTCGCTATGAAATACTATGGGTTCTATAACTTCTCCTTCTAAATCGAGTAACGTTTCTATGGAAACTACTGGATTTTCATTTTGGATAACACTACCTCCTTTCCGATACACTATTCCTTTACTGCATCCCTCGCTCCCTCACATTGACGAATTAACACAGAAATTGCGTCGCTAAGAAATATTATGGGTTCTATGACTTCTCCTTCTAAATCGAGTTACGTTTCTATGGAAACAACAGAATTTTCTTTTGGGATACGACTATCTCCTTTCCGATGCACTATTCCTTCTGTACTGCATCCCTCGCTCCCTCACATTGGCGAATTAACACAGAAATTGCGTTGCTATGAAATGCTATGAGTTCCATGACTTCACCTGCTAAATCGAGTAACGTTTCTATGGAGACGACAGGATTTTCCTTTGGAATAAGAGTATCTCCTTTCCGATGCTCTATTAGATCTTTACTGCATTCCTAGCTCCCTCTCATTGACGAATAAGCACAGAAATTGAGTCTATATGAAACACTATGGGTTCTATAACATCTCCTTCTAAATCGAGTAACGTTTCTATGGATACGAGGGGGTTTTCTTTTGGGATACGACTGACTAACTCCTCTCCGATGCACTAGCCCATCTTTACTGCATCCCGCGCACCCCTCACATTGATGAATTAACGCAGAAATTGCGTCGCTATGAAATACTAAGGGTTCTAAGACATCTCCTTCTAAATCGAGTAACGTTTCTATTGAAACGACAGGATTTTTTTTGGGATACGAGTATCTCCAATCCGATGCACTATTCCCTCTTTACTGCATCCCTAGCTCCCTCACATTGACGAGTTGTTACAGAAATTACGTCGCTATTAAATACTACGGGTTCCATGACCTCTCCTTATAAATCGAGTAACGTTTCTATGGAAACGACAGGATTTTCTTTTGGGATAAGAGCATCTCCTTTCCGATGGTCTATTACTTATTTAATGCATCCCTAGCTATCTCACATTGACGAATACACACAGAAATTGCTTCGCTATGAAATACTATGGGTTCTAAAACTTCTCCTTCTGAATGGAGTAACGTTTCTATGGATACGAAGGGGTTTTCTTTTGGGATACGACTGGACTATCCCCTTTCCGATGCACTATCCCTTCTTTACTGCATCCCGCGCTCCCTCATAATTGACGAATTAACACAGAAATTGCGACGCTATGAAATACTATGGGTTCTATGACTTCTCCGTCTAAATCGAGTAACGTTTCTATGGAAATGACAGGATTTTCTTTTGGGATAAGAGTTTCTGCTTTCCGATGCACTATTAATACTTTACTGCATCCCCTCGCTCCCTCACATTGACGAATTGACACAGAAATTGCGTCGCTATGAAATACTATGGGTTCTATGACCACTCCTTCTAAGTCGAGAAACGTTTCTATGGAAACGACAGGGTTTTCTTTTGGGATACGAGTATCTCCTTTCCGATGCACTATTCCTTCTTTAATGCATCCATGGCTACCTCACACTGACGAATTAACACAGAAATTGCGTCGCTATTTAATACTATGTGTTCCATCACTTCTACTTCTAAATCGAGTAACTTGTCAATGGAAACGACAGGATTTTCTTATGGGATACGTGTATCTCCTTTCCGATACACTATTCCTTCTTTACTGCATCCCTCGCTCCCTCACATTGACGAATTAACACAGAAATTGCGTCGCTAAGAAATATTATGGGTTCTATGACTTCTCCTTCTAAATCGAGTAACGTTTCTATGGAAACAACAGAATTTTCTTTTGGGATACGACTATCTCCTTTCCGATGCACTATTCCTTCTGTACTGCATCCCTCGCTCCCTCACATTGGCAAATTAACACATAAATTGCGTCAATATTAAATACTATGGGTTCTATGGCTTCTCCTTCTAAAACGAGTAACGTTTCTATTGAAACAACAGGATTTTCTTTTGGAACACGAGTATCTCCTATCCGTGCACTATTCCCTCTTTACTGCATCCCTAGCTGACTCAGATTGACGAATTAAAACAGAAATTGCGTCGCTATGAAATGCTATGAGTTCCATGACTTCACCTGCTAAATCGAGTAACGTTTCTATGGAGACGACACGATTTTCCTTTGGAATAAGAGTATCTCCTTTCCGGTGCTCTATTAGATCTTTACTGCATTCCTAGCTCCCTCTCATTGACGAGTAAGCACAGAAATTGGGTCTATATGAAATACTATGGGTTCTATAACATCTCCGTCTAAATCGAGTAACGTTTCTATGGGTACGAGGGGGTTTTCTTTTGGGATACGACTGACTATCTCCTCTCCGATGCACTAGCCCATCTTTACTGCATCCCGCGCACCCTCACATTGAAGAATTAACGCAGAAATTGCGTCGCTATGAAATACTACGGGTTCTATGACATCTCCTTCTAAATCGAGTAACGTTTCTATTGAAACGACAGGATTTTTTTTGGGATACGAGTATCTCCAATCCGATGCACTATTCCCTCTTTACTGCATCCCTAGCTCCCTCACATTGACGAATTATTACAGAAATTACGTCGCTATTAAATACTATGGGTTCCATGACCTCTCCTTTTAACTCGAGTAACGTTTCTATGGATACGACAGGATTTTCTTTTGGGATAAGAGTATCTCCTTTCCGATGGTCTATTACTTATTTAATGCATCCCTATCTATCTCACTTTGACGAATACACACAGAAATTGCTTCGCTATGAAATACTATGGGTTCTAAAACTTCTCCTTCTGAATGGAGTAACGTTTCTATGGATACTAAGGGGTTTTCTTTTGGGATACGACTGACTATCCCCTTTCCGATGCACTATCCCTTCTTTACTGCATCCCGCGCTCCCTCACATTGACGAATTAACACAGAAATTGCGACGCTATGAAATACTATGGGTTCTATGACTTCTCCGTCTAAATCGAGTCACGTTTCTATGGAAATGACAGGATTTTTCTTTTGGGATAAGAGTATCTGCTTTCCGATGCACTATTAATACTTTACTGCATCCCTCGCTCCCTCACATTGACGAATTGACACAGAAATTGCGTCGCTATGAAATACTATGGGTTCTATGAACTTTCCTTCTAAGTCGAGAAACGTTTCTATGGAAACGACAGGGTTTTTCTTTTGGGATACGAGTATCTCCTTTCCGATGCACTATTCCTTCTTTAATGCATCCATGGCTACCTCACACTGACGAATTAACACAGAAATTGCGTCGCTATTTAATACTATGTGTTCCATGACTTCTCCTTCTAAATCGAGTAACTTGTCAATGGAAACGACAGGATTTTCTTATGGGATACGTGTATCTCCTTTCCGATGCACTATTCCTTCTTTACTGCATCCCTCGCTCCCTCACATTGACGAATTGACACAGAAAATGCGTCGCTATGAAATACTGTGGGTTCTATAACTTCTCCTTCTAAATCGAGTAACGTTTCTATGAAGACAACAGGATTTTCTTTTGGGATACGAGTAGCTCATTTCCGATGCACTATTCCTTCTTTACTGTATACCTGGTTCACTCACATTGACGAATCAACACTGAAATTGCGTCCCTATGGAATACTATGCGTTCAATGACTTCTCCTTCTAAATCGAGTAACGTTTCCATGGAAACGACAGGATTATCTTTCCGGATACGAGTATCTCCTTTCCGATGCACTATTCCATCTCTACTGCATCCCTCGCTCTCTCACAATGACGAATTAACACAGAAATTGCGTCGCTATGAAATACTATGGGTTCTATAACTTCTCCTTCTAAATCGAGTAACGTTTCTATGAAGACAACAGGATTTTCTTTTGGGATACGAGTAGCTCATTTCCGATGCACTATTCCTTCTTTACTGTATCCCTGGTTCACTCACATTGACGAATCAACACTGAAATTGCGTCCCTATGGAATACTATGGGTTCAATGACTTCTCCTTCTAAATCGAGTAACGTTTCCATGGAAACGACAGGATTATCTTTTCGGATACGAGTTTCTCCTTTCCGATGCACTATTCGTTCTTTACTGCTACCCTGGCTCTCTCACATGGACGAATTGTCACAGCAATTGCGTCGCTATGGAATACTATGGGTTCATTGACTTCTCCTTCTAAATCGAGTAACGTTTCTTTGGAAACGACTGGATTTTCTCTTGGGATACGACTATCTCCTTTCAGATTCACTATTCCTTCTTTACTGCATCCCTCGCTCCCTCACATTGACGATTTAACGCAGAAATTTCGTCGCTATGAAATACTATGGTTTCTATGACTTCTCCTTCTAAATCGAGCAAGATTACTATAGAAACGACAGGATTTTCTAGTGGGGATACGAGTATCTCCTTTCCGATGCACTATTGCTTCTGTACTGCATCCCTCGCTCCCTCACATTGAAGAATTAACACAGAAATTGCGTCGCCTTGAAATACTATGTGTTCTACGACATCTCCTTCTAAATCGAGTAACGTTTCGAATGAAACGACAGAATTTTCTTTTGGGATAAGAGTATCTCCTTTCCGATGCTCTATTACTTCTTTAATGCATCCCTAGCTCCCTCACATTGACGAATATTCACAGAAATTGCATCTCTATGAAATACTATGGGTTCTAAAACTGCTCTTTCTGAATCGAGTAACGTTTCTGTGGATACGAAGGGGGTTTTCTTTTGTGATACGACTGACTATCTCGTTTTCGATGCACTGTCCCTTCTTTATTGCATCCTGCGCTCCCTCACATTGAAGAATTAACGCAGAAATTGCGTCGCTATCAAATACTATGGGTTCTATGACTTCTCCTTCTAAATCGAGTAACGTTTCTATGGAGGCGACATGATTTTCTTTTGTGATACGACAATCTCCTTTCCGATGCGCAATTCCTTCTTTACAGCATCCCTGGCTGCCTCACATTGACGTATCAACACAGAAACTGGGACGTTATGGAATACTATTTGTTCTGTGACTTTTCCTTCTGAATCGAGCATCGTTTCTATGGAAACGACAAGATTTTCTTTTTGGGATACGAGTATCTCCTTTCCGATGCACTATTTCTTCTTTACTGCATCCCTCGCTCCCTCACATTGACGAATTAACACAGAAATTGCGTCGCTATGAAATACTATGGGTTCTATGACATCTCTTTCTAAATCGAGTAACGTTTCTATTAAAACGACAGGATTTTCTTTTGGTATACGAGTATCTCCTTTCCGATGCACTATTCCTTCTTTACTGCATCCCTTGCTCCCCTCACATTGACGAATTATCGCAGAAATTTCGTCGCTATGACATACTATGGGTTCTATGACCGCTCCTTCTAAATCGAGTAACGTTTCTATAGGAACGACAGGGTTTTTTTTTTTTGGGATACGAGTATCTCCTTTCCGATGCACTACTCCTTCTTTACTGCATTCCTCGCTCCCTCACATTGACGAATTAACACAGAAATTGCGTCGCTATGAAGTACTATGGGTTCTATGCCTTCTCCTCCTAAATCGAGTAACGTTTCTATTGAAACGACAGGATTTTCTTTCGTGATACGAGTTTCTCTTTTCCGGTGCACTATTCCTTCTTTACTGCATCCCTGGCTCTCTCACATGGACGAATTGTCACAGCAATTCCGTCGCTATGGAATACTATGGGTACATTGACTTCTCCTTCTAAATCGAGTAACGTTTCTTTGGAAACGACTGGATTTTTCTTTGGGATACGACTATCTCCTTTCAGATTCACTATTCCTTCTTTACTGCATCCCTCGCTCCCTCACATTGACGAATTAACACAGAAATTGCGTTGTCTTGAAATACTATGCGTTCTATGACATCTCTTTCTAAATCGAGTAACGTTTCTGTTAAAACGACAGGATTTTCTTTGGGATACGAGTAACTCATTTCCGATGCAGTATTCCTTCTTTACTGTATCCCTGGCTCAGTCACATTGAAGAATGAACACTGAAATTGAGTCCCTAAGGAATACTATGGGTTCTATGACTTCTCCTTCTAAATCGAGAAACGTTTCTATAGAAACGACAGGATTTACTTTTGGGATACGAGTATCTCCTTTCCGATGCACTATACCTTCTTTACTGCATCCCTGGCTCCCTCACATTGACGAATTAACACAGAAATTGTGTCGCTATGGAATACTATGGGTTCTATGACATCTCCTTCTAAATCGAGTATCGTTTCAATGGAATCGACAGGATTTTCTTTTGGTATACGAGTATCTCCTTTCCGATGCACTATTCCTTCTTTACTGCATCCCTCGCTCCCTTACATTCAGGAATTACCTCAGAACTTGCGTCGCTATGACTTACTATGTGTTCTATGACTTCTCCTTCTAAATCGAGTAACATTTCCACGGAAACGACAGGATTTTCTATTGGAATACGACTATCTTCTTTCCGATGCACTATTCCTTCTGTACTGCATCCCTCGCTCCCTCACATTGAGGAATTAACACAGATATTGCATCGCCTTGAAATACTATGCGTTGTATGACATCTCTTACTAAATCGAATAAGGTTGCTATTGAAACGACAGGATTTTCTTTTGGGATACGAGTATCTCATTACCGATGCACTATTCCTTCTTTACTACATCCCTGGCTCAGTCACATTGACGAATTAAAACTGAAATTGCGTCCCTATGAAATACTATGATTTCTATGACTTCTCCTTCTAAATCGAGTAACGTTTCTATGGAAACAACAGAATTTTCTTTTGGGATACGACTATCTCCTTTCCAATGCACTACTCCTTCTGTACTGCATCCCACGCTCCCTCACATTCGCGAATTAAAACAGAAATTGCGTCGCTATGAAATACTAAGGGTTCTATGACTTCTCCTTCTAAAACGAGTAACGTTTCTATTGAAACGACAGGACTTTCTTTTGGGATACGAGTATCTCCATTCCGTTGCACTATTCCCTCTTTACTGCATCCCTAGCTCGATCACATTGACGAATAATACAGAAATTACTTCGCTATTAAATACTATGGGTTCTATTACTTCTCCTTTTAAATCGAGTAACGTTTCTATGGAAACGACAGGATTTTCTTTTGGAATACGAGTATCTCCTTTCCGATGCTCTATTAGTTCTTTACTGCATCCCTAGCTCCGTCACATCGACGAATATTCAAAGAAATTGCGTCGCTATGGAATACTATGGATTCTAAAATTTCTCCTTCTACATCGAGTATCGTTTCTATTGATACGACGGGATTTTCTTTTTGATACGACTATCTCCTTTCTGTTGCACCATTATTTCTTTACTGCATCACTCGCTCCCTCACATTGACGAATTACCGCACAAATTGCGTCGCTATGAAATAATATGTGTTCTGTGACTTCTCCTTCTAAATCGAGTAACGTTTCTATGGAAACGACAGTAGTTTCTTTTATGATACGAGGATCTCCTTTCCGATGCACCATTCCTTCCTGACTGCATCTCTCGCTCCCTCATATTGACGAATTAACACAGAAAATGCGTCGCTATGAAGTACTATGTAATCTATAAGTTCTCCAGCTAAAGCGAAAAACGTTTCTATTGAAACGACAGGATTTTATTTTGGGATACGAGTATCTCCTTTCTGATGCACTATTCCTTCTTTACTGCATCCCTCGCTCCCTCACATTGACGAATTAACAGTGAAATTGCGTCGCTATGAAATACTATGGGTTCTATGACATTTCCTAAATCGAGTAACATTTCTATGGAGGCGCCAGGATTTTCTTTTGAGATACGCCCATCTCCTTTCCGATGCACTATTCCTTTTTTACTGCATCCCATCATTCCCTCACATTGAGGAATAAGCACAGAAATTGCGTCGCTATGAAATACCATGGGTTCTATGACTTATCCTTCTAAATCGAGTAACGTTTCAATGGAAACGACATTATTTTCTTTTGGGATACGAGTATCTCCTTTCTGATGCACTATTCCTTCTTTACTGCATCCCTCGCTCCCTCACATTGACGAATTAACACATAAATGGCATCGCAATGAAATACTATGGGTTCTATGACTTCTCCTTCTAAATCGAGTAACGTTTCTACGGAAACGACAGGATTTCCTTTTGGGATACGTGTATCTACTTTCCGATGCACTATTCCTTCTTTACTGCATCCCTCGTTTCCTCACATTGAGGAATAAGCACAGAAATTGCGTCGCTATGAAATACTATGGGTTCTATGGCTTCTCCTTCTAATTCGAGTAACGTTTCTATGGAAACGACGGTATTTCCTTTTGGGATACGAGTATCTCCATTCCGATGCACTATTCCTTCTTTACTGCATCCCTCGCTCCCACACATTGACGAATTAACACAGAAATTGCGTCGCTATGAAATATTATTGGTTCTATGACATCCCCTTATAAATCGATTAACGTTTCTATGGAAACAACGGGAACTTCTTTTGGGATACGAGTATCTCCTTTCCGATGCACTATTCCTTCTTTACTGCATCCCTCGCTCCCTCACATTAACGAATTAACACTGACATTGCGTCGCTATGTAATTCTATGGGTTCAATGACTTCACCTTCTAAATCGAGTAACGTTTCTATAGAAAGGACAGGATTAGCTTTTGGGATACGACTATCTCCTTTCCGATGCATTATTCCTTCATTACTGCTTCCCTCGCTGCCTCACATTGACCAATTAACGCAGAAATTGCGTAGCTATGAAATACTATGTGTTCTATGACTTCTCCTTCTACTTCGAGTAACGTTTCTATGGAAACGACAGGATTTTCTTTTGGTATACGACTATCTCCTTTCCGATGCACTATTCCTTCTTTACTGCATCCATCGCTCCGTCACATTGACGAATTAACACAGAAATTACGTCGCTATGAAATACTATGGGTTCTATGACTTCTCCTTCTGAATCAAGTAACGTTATTATGGAAACGACAGAATCGTCTTTTGGGATTCGAGTATCTCCTTTCCGATGCACTATTCCTTCTCTACTGCATCCCTCGCTCCCTCACATTGGCGAATTAACACAGAAAAAGCGTTGCTATGAAATACTATGGGTTTCATAACTTCTCCTGCTAAATCGAGTAACGCTTCTATGGAAACGAGAGGATTATCTTTTGGGATACGAGTATCTTCTTTCCGATGCTCTGTTAAATGTTTACTGCATCCCTCGCTCCCTCACATTGACGAATAAGCACAGACATTGCGTCGCTAAGAATTACTATGGGTTCTATAACTTCTCCTTCTAAATCGAGTAACCTTTCTATGGAAACGACAGGATGTTCTTTTGAAATACGAGTATCTCCTTTCCGATGCACTATTCCATCTTAACTGCATCCCTAGCTCCCTCACATTGGCGAATTGACACAGAAATTGCGTCGCGATGGACTACTTTGGGTTCAATGATTTCTCTTTCTAAATCGAGTAACATTTCTACGGAAACGAAAGGATTTTCTTTTGGGATACGAGTATTTCCTTTCCTATGCACTATTCCTTCTTAACTGCATCCCTCGCTCCCTCACAATGACGAATTAACACAGAAATTGCTTCGGCATGAAATACTGTGTGTTCTATAAATTCTCCTACTAAATCGAGTAACGTTACTATGGAAACGACAGGATTTTCTTTTGGGATACGAGTATCTCCTTTCCGATTCACTATTCCTTCTTTACTGTATCCCTCGCTCCCTCACTTTGACGAATTAACACAGAAATGGCGTCGCTATGAACTACTATGTGATCTATGACTTCTCCTTCTAAATCCAGTAACGTTTCTATGGAAACGTCAGGATTTTCTTTTCGGATACGAATATCTCCTTTCCGATGCATTATTTCTTCTTTACTGCATCCCTGGCTCCCTCACATTGACGAATTATCACAGAAATAGCGTCGCTATGGTATACTATGTGTTCAATGACTTCTCCTTCTAAATCGAGTAACGTTTCTATTGAAACGACAGTATTTTCATCTGGGATACGAGTATCTCATTTACGATGCACTATTCCGCTTTACTACATGCGTTGCTCCCCCACATTGATGAATTAACACAGAAATGGCGTTGCTATGAAATACTATGGGTTCCATGACTTCTCCTTCTAAATCGAGAAACGATTATATTGAAACGACAGGATTTTCTTTTGGGATACATGTATCTCCTTTCCGATGCACTATTCCGTTTTTACTGCATCCCACGCTCCCTCACATTGGCGAATTGACACTGAAATTGCGTCGCTATGAAATACTTCGGGGTCTATGACTTCTCCTTCTAAATCGAGTAATGTTTCCTTTGAAAGGACAGGATTTTCTTTTGGGAGACGGGTATCTCCTTTCCGATGCACTATTCCTTCTTTACTGCGTCCCTCGCCCCTTCACAATGACGAATTAACAATGAAATTGCGTCGCTATGAAATACTATGTGTTCTATAACTTCTCCTTCTAAATCGAGTAAGGTGTCTATGGAAACGACAGGATGTTCTTTTGAAATACTAGTATCTCCTTTCCGATGCACTATTCCATCTGTACTGCATCCCTCGCTCCCTCACATTGGCGAATTAACACAGAAATTACATCGCTATGAGATACTATGGGTTCTATGACTTCTCCTTCCAAATCGAGTAACGTTTCTATTGAAACGTCAGGATTTTCTTTTGGGGTACGTGTATCTCCTTTCCGATTGGCTATTCCTTCTTTACTGCATCGCTCGCTCCCTCACATTGACGAATTAACACAGAAATTGCGTCGCAATAAAAAGCTATAGGTTCTACGACTTCTCCTTCTAAATCGAGTAACGTTTCTATGGAAACGACAGGATTTTCTTTTGAGATACGACTATATCCTTTCCGATGCACTATTCCTTCTTTACTGATTCCCTCGCTCCCTCACAATGACGAATTAACAATGAAATTGCTTCGCTATGAAATACTATGTGTTCAACGACTTCTCCTTCTAAATCGGGTAACGTTTCAATGGAAACGTCAAGATTTTCTTTTGGGATACGAGTATCTCCTTTCCGATGCACTATTCCTTCTTTACTGAATCCCTCGCTCCCTCACAATGCCAAATTAACAATGAAATTGCTTCGCTGTGAAATACTATGTGTTCAATGACATCCCCTTCCAAGTCGAGGAACACTTCTATGGAAACAACAGGATTTTCTTTTTGGATACGAGTATCTCCTTTCCGATGCACTATTTCTTCTTTACTGCATCCCTCGCTCCCTCACATTGACGAATTAACACTGAAATTTCGTCGCTATGACATACTATGGGTTCTATGACTTCTCTTTCTAAATCGTGTAACGTTTCTGTGGAAACGTGAGGACTTTCTTTTGGTATACGAGTATCTTCTTTCCAATGCACTATTCCTTCTTTACTGCATCCCTCGCGCCCTCACATTGACGAAATAACACAGAAATTGCGTCGCTATGAAATACTATGGGTACTATGACTTCTCCTTCTAAATCGAGTAACGTTTCTATGGAAAAGACAGGATTTTCTTTTGGGATACGAATTTCTCCTTTCCGATGCACTTTCCTTCTTTACTGCATCCTGGCCCCCTCACATTGACGAATTAACACAGAAATTGCGACGCTATGGAATACTATGTGTTCTATGATTTGTCCTTCTAAATCGAGTAACGTTTCTATGGAAACGACAGGTTTTTCTTTTGGGATAAGAGTATCTCCTTTCCGATGCACTATTCCTTCTTTACTGCATCCCTCGCTCCCTTACATTGAATAATTATCACAGAAATGGCGTCGGTATGATATACTATGTGTTCTCTGACTTCTCGTTCTAAATCGAGTAACGTTTGTATGGATTCGTCAGGATTTTCTTTTGGGTTACGAGTATATCCTTTCCGATGCACTATTCCTTCTTTTTTGCATCCCTCGCTCACTCAAATTGACAAATTGACACAGAAATTGCGTCGCTTTGAAATACTATTGGTTATATGACATCCCCTTCCAAGTCGAGGATCACTTCTATGGAAACAACTTGATTTTCTTTTTGGATACGAGTATCTCCATTCCGATGGACTATTAATTCTTTACTGCATCCCTCGCTCCCTCACTTTGTCGAATTAACACAGAAATTTCGTCGCTATGAAATACTATAGGTTCTATGACATCTCTTTCTAAATCGTGTAGCATTTCTACGGAAACGAGAGGACTTTGTTTTGGTATACGAGTATCTCCTTTCCAATGCACTATTCCTTCTTTACTGCATCCCTCGCTCCCTCACATTGACGAAATAACACAGAAATTGCGTCGCTATGAAATACTATGGGTACTATGACTTCTCCTTCCACATCGAGTGACGTTTCTATGGAAAAGACAGGATTTTCTATTGGGATACGAATTTCTCCTTTCCGATGCACCTTTCCTTCTTTACTGCAACCCTGGCCCCCACACATTGACGAATTATCACAGAAATTTCGTCGCTATGGAATTCAATGGATTCAATGACTTCTCCTTCTAAATCGAGTAACATTTCTAATGAAACGACAGAATTCTGTATTGGGATACGATTATCTCCTTTCCGAGGCACTATTCCTTCTTTACTGCATTCCTCGTTCCCTTTCATTGACGGATTCACACAGAAATTGCGTCGCTATGAAATACAATGGGGTCTATGATTTCTCCTTTTAATTCGAGTAACGTTTCAATGGAAACGACAGGAATATCTTTTGGGATACGACTATCTGCTTCCCGGTGCACTATTCCTTCTTTATTGCATCCCTCGCTACCACACATTGACGAATTAACACAGAAATTGCGTCGCTATGAAATACTATGGGTTCTCTGACTTCTCCTTCTAAATCAAGTAACGTTTCTATGGAACCGACAGGATTCTCTTTTAGGATACGAGAAACTACTTTCCGATGCAATATTCCTTCCTTACTGCATCCCTCGCTCCCTCACATTGACGAAATAACACAGAAATTGCCTCGCTATGAAATACGTTATGTTCTACGACTTCTCCTTTTAAATCTAGTAACGTTCCTATGGAAATGACATGATTCTCTTTTGGGATACGAGTATCTCCATTCCGATGCACTATTCCTTCTTTACTGCATCCCTCGCTCCCTCACATTGACGAATTAACACAGAAATTGCGTCGTTATGAAATACTATGTGTTCTATGACTTCTCCATCTAAATCGAGTAACGTTTCTATGGAAACGACAGGATTTTCTTTTGGGATGCGAGTATATCCATTCAAATGCACTATTCCTTCTATACTGCATCCTTCGCTCCCTCACATTGACGAATAACACAGTATTTGCATCGCTATGAAATACTATGGGCTCTATGACATCTCCTTCTAAATCGAGGAACATTTCTATGGAAGCGACAGTATTTTCTTTTGGGACACGAGTATCTCCTTTCCGATGCACTATTCCTTCTTTACTGCATCCCTCGCTCCCTCACATTAACGAATTAAACAGAAATTGCGTCGCTATGAAATACTATGGGTTCTATGACTTTTCGCTCTAAATCGAGTAACGTTTCTATGGAAACGACAGGAATTTCTTTTGGGATACGAGTATCTCCTCTCCGAGGCACTATTGCTTCTTTACTGCATCCCTCGCTCCCTCACACTGACAAACTAACACAGAATTTGCGTTGCCATGAAATACTATGGGTTCTACGACTTCTTCTTCTAAATCGAGTAACATTTCTATGGAAACGACAGGATTTCCTTTTGGGATACGAGTATTTCTGATGCACTATTCCTTCTTTACTGCATCCCTCGCTCCCTCACATTGACGAATTAACACATAAATTGCGACGCTATGAAATACTATGGGCTCTATGACATCTTCTTCAAAATCGAGTAACGTTTCTATGGAAACGACAGGATTTTCTCTTTGGATGCGAGTATCTCCTTTCCGATGCACTATTCCTTCGTTACTGCATCCCTAGCTCCATCACATTGACGAATTATCACAGAAATTGCGTCGCTATGAAATACTATGGGTTCTATGACTTCTGCTTCTAAATCGAGTAACGTTTCTATGGATACGACGGGTTTTACTTTTGGGTTTCGACTATATCCTTTCTGATGCCCTATTCCTTCTTTACTGCATCCCTCGCTCCATCACATTGACGAATTAACACAGAAATTGCGTCGCTATGATATACGTTTTCTATGACTTCTCGTTCTAAATGGAGTAACGTTTCTATGGAAACGACAGGATTTTCTTTTGGGATCAACTATCTCCTTTCCGATGCACTATTCCTTCTTTACTGCACCCCTCGCTCCCTCACATTGACGAATTAACACAGAAATTGCGTCGCTATGAATGGTATGGGTTCTATGACATCACTTTCTAAATCGAGTAACGTTTCTATGGAATCGACAGGATTCTTCTTTGGGATACGAGAATCTCCTTTCCGATCCACTATTCCTGCTTTACTGCATCTTTTGCTCCCTCTCATTGTCGAATTAACACAGAAATTGCTTCGCTATGAAATACTATGGGTGCAATGACATCTCATTCTAATTCGAGTAACGTTTCTATGGAAACGCCAGGGTTTTCTTTTGGGATACGAGTATCTCGTTTCTGATGCACTATTCCTTCTTTACTGCAGCCCTCGCTCCCTCACATTGACGAATTAACAGAGAATTTATGTCGCTATGAAATACTATGGTTTCTATGTCATCTCCCTCTAAATCGAGAACGTTTCTATGGAAACGGCAGGATTTTCTTTTGGGATACAACTATGTGCTTTCTGATGCACTTTTCCGTCTTAACTGCATCCTTCGCTCCCTGACATTATCGAATTAACACAGAAATAGCGTCGCTACGAAATACTATAGGTTCTATGACATCTCCTTCTCAATCGAGTAACGTTTCTATGGAAACGACAGGATTTTCTTTTGGGATACGAGTAATTCCTTTCTGGTGCACTATTCCTTCTTTACTGCATCCCACGCTCCCTCACAATTACGAATTAATACAGAAATTGCGTCGCTATGAAATACTATGTGTTCTATGACTTCTCCTTCTAAATCGAGTAACGTTTCAATGGAAACGACAGGATATTGCCTTGGGATACGACTATCTCCTTTCCGATGCACTATTCCTTCTTGACTGTATCCCTCGCTCCCTCACATTGAGGAATTAACACAGAAATTTCGTCGCTATGAGATACTATGGGTTCTATGACTTCTCCTTCTAAATCGAGATCGTTTCTATGGAAACGTCAGGATTTTCTTTTGGGATACAACTATCTGTTTTCCGATGCACTATTCCTCCTTATCTGCATCCATCGCTCCCTCACATTGACGAAATAACACAGAAATTGCCTCGCTATGAAATACGTTCTGTTCTACGACTTCTCCTTTTAAATCTAGTAACGTTCCTATGGAAATGACATGATTTTCTTTTGGGATACGAGTATCTCCATTCCGATGCACTATTCCTTCTTTACTGCATTCCTCGCTCCCTCACATTGACGAATTAACACAGAAATTGCGTCGTTATGAAATACTATGTGTTCTATGACTTCTCCATCTAAATCGAGTAACGTTTCTATGGAAACGACAGGATTTTCTTTTGGGATACGAGTATTTTCCGATGCACCATTCCTTCTTTACTGCATCCCTCGCTGCATCACATTGACGAATTAACACAGAAATTGCGACGCTCTGAAATACAATGGGTTTTAGGACATCTTCTTCTAAATCGAGTAACGTTTCTATGGAAATTACAGGATTTTCTTTTGGGATACGAGTATCTCCTTTCCGATGCACAATTCCTTCTTTACTGCATCCCTCACTCCCTCATATTGACGAATTAATACAGAAATTGCCTCGCTGTGAAATACGTTGGGTTCTATGACATCTCCTTTTAAATAGAGTAATGTTTCTATGGAAATGACAGGAATTTCTTTTGGGATACGTGTATCTCCTTTCCGATGCACTATTACTTCCTTACTGCATCCCTCGTTCCTCACATTGACGAATTAACACAGAAATTGCGTCGCTATGAAATACTATGTGTTCTATGAGTGCTCCACCTAAATCGAGTTACGTTTCTATGGAAACGACAGGATTTTTCTTTGGGATACGAGTATCTCCTTTCTGATCCACTCTTCCTTCTTCACTGCATCCCTCGCTCCCTCTCTTTGACGAATTAACACAGAAATTGCTTTGCTATGAAATACTATGTGTTCTAAGACATCTCCTTCTAAATAGGGTAACGATTCTATGGAACCGACAGGATTCTCTTTTATGATACGAGAATCTCTTTCCGATGCACCATTCCTACTTTACTGCATCCCTCGCTCCCACAAATTGACGAATTCACACAGAAATTGCGTCGGTATGATATACTGTGGGTTCTACGATATCTCCTTCGAAATCGGGTAACGTTTCTGTGGAAACGACAGGATTTTCTTTTGGGATACGTGTATCTCCTTTCCGATGCACTAGTCCTTCTTTACTGCATCCCTCGTACCCTCACAAAGACGAATTAACACAGAAATTGCGTCGCTACGAAATACTATGGGTACTATAGCATCTCCTTCTAAATCGAGTAACGTTTCAATGGTGACGGCAGGATTTTCTTTTGGGATGCAAGTATCTCCTTTCGGAGGCACTATTCCTTCTTTACTGCATCCCTCGCTCCATCACGTTCACGAATTAACACAGAAATTGCGTCGCTATGAAATACTATGGGTTCTATGACATCACTTCCAAAATCGAGTAACGTTTCTATGGTAACGACAGGATTTTCTTTTGGGATACGACTATCTCCTTTCCGATGCACCATTCGTTCTTTACAGCATCCATCGCTCCCTCACATTGACGATTTAAGACAGAAATTGTGTCGCTATGAAATACTATTGGTTCTATGGCTTCTCCTTCTAAATCGAGTAACGTTTCTATGGGAACCACAGGATTTCCTTTTGGGATACGAGTATTTCTGATGCACTATTCCTTCTTAACTGCATCCCTCGCTCCCTCACATTGACGAATTAACACATAAATTGCGACGCTATGAAATACTAAGGGCTCTATGACATCTTCTTCAAAATCGAGTAACGTTTCTATGGAAACGACAGGATTTTCTCTTTGGATGCGAGTATCTCCTTTCCATGCACTATTCCTTCTTTACTGTATCCCTAGCTCCATCACATTGACGAATTAACACAGAAATTGCGTCGCTATGTAATACTATGGGTTCTATGACTTCTGCATCTAAATCGAGTAACGATTCTATGGAAACGACGGGTTTTACTTTTGGGATTCGACTATATCCATTCTGATGCACTAGTCCTTCTTTACTGCATCCCTCGCTCCATCACATTGACGAATTAACACAGAAATTACGTCGCTATGATATACAATGTTTTCTATGACTTCTCGTTCTAAATGGAGTAACGTTTCTATGGAAACGACAGGATTTTCTTTTGGGAACAACTATCTCCTTTCCGATGCACTATTCCTTCTTTACTGCACCCCTCGCTCCCTCACATTGACGAATTAACACAGAAATTACGTCGCTATGAAATATTATGGGTTCTATGACTTCGCCTTCTAAATCGCAGAACGTTTCTATGGAAACGACAGGATTTTCTTTTGGGACGCGAGTATATCCATTCAGATGCACTATTCCTCCTATACTGCATCCTTCGCTCCCTCACATTAACGAATTAAACAGAAATTGCGTCGCTACGAAATACTATAGGTTCTATGACATCTGCTTCTCAATCGAGTAACGTTTCTATGGAAACGACAGGATTTTCTTTTGCGATAAGAGTAATTCCCTTCTGGTGCACTATTCCTTCTTTACTGCATCCCTCGCTCCCTCACAATTACGAATTAATACAGAAATTGCGTCGCTATGAAAAACTATAACTACTATGACTTCTCCTTCTAAATCGAGTAACGTTTCTATGGAAACAACGGGATTTACTTTTGGGATACGAGTATCTCCTTTCCGATGCACTATTCCTTCTTTACTGCATCCCTCGCTCCCTCTCATTGACGAATTCACACAGAAATTGCGTCGCAATGAATTACTATGGGTTCTATGATTTCTCCTTTTATTTTGAGTAACGTTTCTATGGAAACGACAGGATTTTCTTTTGGGATACGACTATTTGCTTCCCGGTGCACTGCTCCTTCTTTACTGCATCCCTCGCTACCTGACATTGACGAATGAACACAGAAATTGCGTCGCTATGAAATACTATGGGTTCTATTACTTCACCTTCTAAATCGAGATCGTTTCTATGGAAACGTCAGGATTTTCTTTTGGGATACAGCTATCTGTTTTTCGATGCACTATTCCTCCTTAACTACATCCATCGCTCCCTCACATTGACGAATTAACACTGAAATTGCGTCGCTATGAAGTACTATTGGTTCTATGACATCTCCATGTAAATCGAGCATCATATCTATGGAAACGACAGGAATTTCTTTTGGGATACGAGTAAATACTTTCCGATGCACTATTCCTTCTTTACTGTATTCCTCGTTCCCTTTCACAGACGAATTCACTCAGAAATTGCGTCGCTATGAAATACAATGGGGTCTATGATTTCTCCTTTTAATTCGAGTAACGTTTCTATGGAAACGACAGTATTTTCTTTTGGGATACGACTATCTGCTTCCCGGTGCACTATTCCTTCTTTATTGCATCCCTCGCTACCACACATTGACGAATTAACACAGACATTGCGTCGCTATGAAATACTATGGGTTCTATGACTTCTCTTTCTAAATCAAGTAACGTCTCTATTTAACCGACAGGATTCTCTTTTAGGATACGAGAAACTCCTTTCCGATGCAATATTCCTTCCTTACTGCATCCCTCGCTCCCTCACATTGATGAAATAACACAGAAATTGCGTCGCTATGAAATACCATGTGTTCTATGACTTCTCCATCTAAATCGAGTAACGTTTCCATGGAAACGACAGGATTTTCTCTTGGGATGCGAGTATATCCATTCGGATGCACTAATCTTTCTATACTGCATCCCTCGCTCCCTCACATTGACGAATAACACAGAATTTGCATCGCTATGAAATACTATGGGTTCTATGACTTCTGCTTCTAAATCGAGGAACGTTTCTATGGAAACGACGGGTTTTACTTTTGGGATTCGACTATATTCTTTCTGATGCACTATTCCTTCTTTACTGCATCCCTCGGTCCATCACATTGACGAATTAACACAGAAATTGCGTCGCTATGATATACAATGTTTTCTATGACTTCTCGTTCTAAATGGAGTCACGTTTCTATGGAAACGACAAGATTTTCTTTTGGGATCAACTATCTCCTTTCCGATGCACTATTCCTTCTTTACTGCACCCCTCGCTCCCTCACATTGACGAATTAACACAGAAATTGCGTCGCTATGAATAGTATGGGTCCTATGACATCACTTTCTAATCGAGTAACGTTTCTATGGAATCGACAGGATTCTTCTTTAGGATACGAGAATCTCCTTTCCGATACACTATTCCTGCTTTACTGCATCTTTTGCGCCCTCTCATTGTCGAATTAACATAGAAATTGCTTCGCTATGAAATACTATGCGTGCAATGACATCTCATTCTAAATCGAGTAACGTTTCTATGGAAACGCCAGGATTTTCTTTTGGGATACGAGTATCTCCTTTCTGATGCACTATTCCTTCTTTACTGCAGCCCTCGCTCCCTCCCATTGACGATCTAACAGAGAAATTAAGTCGCTATGAAATACTATGGTTTCTATGACATCGCCCTCTAAATCGAGAACGTTTCTATGGAAACGGCAGGATTTTCTTTTGGGATACAACTATCTGCTTTCCGATGCACTTTTGCGTCTTAACTGCATCCTTCTGTCCCTGACATTAATGAATTAACGCTTTCTTTGGGATACGAGTATCTCCTTTCTGATCCACTCTTCCTGCTTCACTGCATCCCTCGCTCCCTCTCATTGACGAATTAACACAGAAATTGCTTCGCTATGAAATACTATGTGTTCTAAGACATCTCCTTCTAAATCAAGTAACGATTCTATGGAACCGAAGGGATTCTCTTTTAGGATACGAGAATCTCTTTCCGATGCACTATTCCTACTTTACTGCTTCCCTCGCTCTCACAAATTGACGAATTAACACAGAAATTGCGTCGGTATGATATACTGTGGGTACTATGGCATCTCCTTTTAAATCGAGTAACGTTTCAATGGTGACGGCAGGATTTTCTTTTGGGATGCAAGTATCTCCTTTTGGGAGGCACTATTCCTTCTTTACTGCATCCCTCGCTCCATCACGTTCACGAATTAACACAGAAATTGCGTCGCTATGAAATACTATGGGTTCTATGACATCACTTCCTAAATCGAGTAACGTTTCTATGGTAACGACAGGATTTTCTTTTGGGATACGACTATCTCCTTTCCGATTCACCATTCGTTCTTTACAGCATCCATCGCTCCCTCACATTGACGATTTAAGACAGAAATTGTGTCGCTATAAAATACTATTGGTTCTATGGCTTCTCCTTCTAAATCGAGTAACGTTTCTATGGGAACCACAGGATTTCCTTTTCGGATACGACTATTTCTGATGCACTATTCCTTCTTTACTGCATCCCTCGCTCCCTCACATTGACGAACTAACACAGAAATTGCGTCGCTATGAAATATTATGGGTTCTATGACTTCGCGTTCTAAATCGCAGAACGTTTCTATGGAAACGAGAGGATTTTCTTTTGGGTTGCAAGTATATCCTTTCGGATGCACTATTCCTTCTTTACAGCATCCCTCGCTCCATCACAATGACGAATTAACACAGAAATTGCGTCGCTATGAAGTACTATAGGTTCTATGACATCTCCATGTAAATCGAGTAACGTATCTTTGGAAACGACAGGAATTTCTTTCAAGATACGAGTAAATCCTTTCCGATGCACTATTCCTTCTTTACTGCATTCCTCGTTCCCTTTCATTGACGGATTCACACAGAAATTGCGTCGCTATGAAATACAATGGGGTCTACGATTTCTCCTTTTAATTAGAGTAACGTTTCTATGGAAACGACAGGAATTTCTTTTGGGATACGACTATCTGCTTCCCGGTGCACTATTCCTTCTTTATCCCTCACTACCACACATTTAAGAATTAACACAGAAATTGCGTCGCTATGAAATACTATGGGTTCTATGACTTCTCCTTCTAAATCAAGTAACGTTTCTATGGAACCGACAGGATTCTCTTTTAGGATACGAGAAACTCCTTTCCGATGCAATATTCCTTCCTTACTGCATCCCTCGCTCCCTCACATTGATGAAATAACACAGAAATTGCCTCGCTATGAAATACGTTATGTTCTACGACTTCTCCTTTTAAATCGAGTAACGTTCCTATGGAAATGACATGATTTTCTTTTGGGATACGACTATCTCCTTTCCGATGCACTGTTCTTTCTTTACTGCATCCCTTTCACCCTCACATTGACGAATTAACACAGAAATTGCGTCGTTATGAAATACTATGTGTTCTATGACTTTTCCATCTAAATCGAGTAACCTTTCTATGGAAACGACAGGATTATCTTTTGGGATGCGAGTATATCCATTCAAATGCACTATTCCTTCTATACTGCATCCTTCGCTCCCTCACATTGACGAATAACACAGTATTTGCATCGCTATGAAATACTATGGGCTCTATGACATCTCCTTGTAAATCGAGGAACGTTTCTATGGAAGCGACAGTATTTTCTTTTGGGACACGAGTATCTCCTTTCCGACGCCCTATTCCTTCTTTACTGCATCCCTCGCTCCCTCACATTAACGAATTGAACAGAAATTGCGTCGCTATGAAATATTATGGGTTCTATGACTTTCCGCTCTAAATCGAGTAACGTTTCTATGGAAATGACAGGATTTTCTTTTGGGATACGAGTATTTTCCGATGCACCATTCCTTCTTTACTGCATCCCTCGCCCCATCACATTGACGAATTAATACAGAAATTGCGTCGCTACGAAATACTATAGGTTCTATGACATCTCCTTCTCAATCGAGTAACGTTTCTATGGAAACGACAGGATTTTCTTTTGGGATACGAGTAATTCCTTTCTGGTGCACTATTCCTTCTTTACTGCATCCCTCGCTCCCCCACAATTACGAATTAATACAGAAATTGCGTCGCTATGAAAAACTATGGCTACTATGGCTTCTCCTTCTAAATCGAGTATCGTTTCTATGGAAACAACGGGATTTACTTTTGGGATACGAGTAATTCCTTTCTGGTGCACTATTCCTTCTTTACTGCATCTATCGCTCCCTCACATTGACGAATTAACACAGAAATTGCGTCGCTATGAAGTACTATAGGTTCTATGACATCTCCATGTAAATCGAGTAACGTATCTATGGAAACGACAGGAATTTCTTTTGGGATACGAGTAAATCCTTTCCGATGCACTCTTCCTTCTTTACTGCATTCCTCGTTCCCTTTCATTGACGGATTCACACAGAAATTGCGTCGCTATGAAATACAATGGGGTCTATGATTTCTCCTTTTAATTCGAGTAACGTTTCTATGGAAACGACAGGAATTTCTTTTGGGATACGACTATCTGCTTCCCGGTGCACTATTCCTTCTTTATTGCATCCCTCGCTACCACACACTGACGAATTAACACAGAAATTGCGTCGCTATGAAGTACTATAGGTTCTATGACATCTCCATGTAAATCGAGTAACGTATCTATGGAAACGACAGGAATTTCTTTTGGGATACGAGTAAATCCTTTCCGATGCACTCTTCCTTCTTTACTGCATTCCTCGTTCCCTTTCATTGACGGATTCACACAGAAATTGCGTCGCTATGAAATACTATGGGTTCTATGACTTTTCGCTCTAAATCGAGTAACGTTTCTATGGAAACGACAGGATTTTCTTTTGGGATACGAGTAATTCCTTTGTGGTGCACTATTCCTTCTTTACTGCATCCCTCGCTCCCTCACAATAACGAATTAATACAGAAATTGCGTAGCTATGAAAAACTATGGCTACTATGACTTCTCCTTCTAAATCGAGTAACGTTTCTATGGAAACAACGGGATTTACTGTTGGGATACGAGTATCTCCTTTCCGTAGCACTATTCCTTCTTTACTGCATCCCTCGATCCCTCTCATTGACGAATTCACACAGAAATTGCGGCGCAATGAATTACTATGGGTTCTATGATTTCTCCTTTTATTTTGAGTAACGTTTCTATGGAAACGACAGGATTTTCTTTTGGGATACGACTATTTGCTTCCCGGTGCACTGCTCCTTCTATACTGCATCCATCGCTACCTCACGTTGACGAATTAACACAGAAATTGCGTCGCTATGAAATACTATGGGTTCTATGACTTCTCCTTCTAAATCAAATAATGTGTCTATGGAATTGACAGGATTCTCTTTTAGGATACGAGATTCTCCTTTCCGATTCACCATTCCTTCTTTACTGCATCCCTCGCTCCCTCACTTTGACGAATTAACACAGATATTGCTTCGCTAAGAAATACTATGGGTTCTATGACATCTCCATCTAAATCGAGTAACGATTCTATGGAACCGACAGGATTCTTATTTAGGATACGAGAATCTCCTTTCAGATGCACTTTTCCTTTTGTACTGCATCCCTCTCTCCCTCACTTTGACGAATTAACTCAGAAATTGCTTCGCTATGAAATACTATGGGTTCTATGACATCTCATTCTCAATCGAGTAACGTTTCAATGGAAACGACAGGATTTTCTTTTGGGATACGAGTATCTCCTATCTGTTGCACTATTCCTTCTTTACTGCAGCCCTCGCTCTCTCACATTGAAGAATTAACACAGAAATTGCGTCGCTATGAAATATTATGTGTTCTATGACCTCTCCTTCTAAATCGAGTAACGTTTCTATGGAAACGACAGGATTTTCTTTTGGGATACGAGTATTTTCCGATGCACCATTCCTTCTTTACTGCATCCCTCGCTCCATCACATTGACGAATTAACACAGAAATTGCGTCGCTATGAAATACTATGTGTTCTATGACTGCTCCATCTAAATCGAGTAACGTTTCTATGGAAACGACAGGATTTTTCTTTCGGATACGAGTATCTCCTTTCTGAAACACTCTTCCTGCTTCACTGCATCCCTCGCTCCCTCTCATTGATGAATTAAGACAAAAATTGCTTCGCTATGAAATACTGTGTGTTCTAAGACATTTCCTTCTAAATCAAGTAACGATTCTATGGAACCGACACGATTCTCTTTTAGGATACGAGAATCTCTTTCCGATGCACTATTCCTACTTTACTGCATCCCTCGCTCCCACAAATTGACGAATTAACACAGAAATTTCGTCGCTAAAAAAATACTGTGGAATCTATGGTAGCTCCTTCGAAATCGAGTAACGTTTGTGTGGAAACGACAGGATTTTCTTTTGGCATACGTGTATCTCCTTTCCGATGCACTAGTCCTTCTTTACTGCATCCGTCGTTCCCTCACAAAGAAGAATTAACACAGAAATTGCGTCGCTACGAAATACTATGGGTACTATGGCATCTCCTTCTAAATCGAGTAACGTTTCAATGGTGACGGCAGGATTTTCTTTTGGGGTACGTGTATTACCTTTCCGATTCACTATTCCTTCTTTACTGCATCCCTCGCTCCCACACATTGACGAATTAACACAGAAGTTGCGTCGCTATGATATACTGTGGATTCTATGATAGCTCCTTCGAAATCGAGTACCGTTTCTGTGGAAACGACAGGATTTTCTTTTGGGATACGAGTATCTCATTTCCGATGCACTATTCGTTCTTTAATGCATCCCTCGCTCCCTCACATTGGCGAATAACACAGAAATTGCGTTAATATGAAATACTATGGGTTCTATCACAACTCCTTCGATAATCAGGTAACGTTTCTATGAAAATGACAGGATTTTCTTTTGGGATACGAGAATCTCCTTTCCGATGCACTATTCCTCCTTTACTGCATCCATAGACCGCTCTCAATGACTAATTAACACAGAAATTTCGCCACTATGAAATACCGTAGATTCTATGACATCTCCTTCTAAATCGAGTAACGTTCCTATGGAAACGACTGGATTTTCCTTTGGGATACGAGTCTCTCATTTCCGATGCACTATTCCTTCTTTAATGCATCCCTCGCTCCCTAACATTGACGAATTAACACAGAAATTGCGTTAATATGAAATACTATGGGTTCTATCACATTTCCTTCGATAATCAGGTAACGTTTCTATGGATACGACAGGATATTCTTTTGGGATACGAGTATCTCTTTCCGATACACTATTAATTCTTTGCTGCATGCCTCGCTCCCACAAATTGACGAATTAACACAGAAATTGCGTCGCTATAAATACTATGGGTTCTATGACTTCTCCTTCTAAATCGAGTAACGTTTCTATGGAAACGACAGGATTTTCTTTTGGGTTGCAAGTAACTCCATTCCGATGCATTATTCCTTCTTTACTGCATCCCTCGCTCCCTCACATTGACGAATTCACACAGAAATTGCGTCGCTATGAAATCCTATGGGCTCTATGACGTCTCCTTCTAAATCGAGTAACGTTTCTATGGAAACGACAGGATTTTTTTTTTGGGATACAACTATCTCCTTTCCGATGCACTGTTCCTTCATTTCTGCATCCCTCGCTACCTCACATTGCAGAATTACCACAGATGATGCGTGGCTATGAAATACTATGGGTCCTATGACGTCTCCCTCTAAATCGAGTAACGTTTCTTTGGAAACGACAGGATTTTTCTTTGGGATATGAGTCTCTCATTTCCGATGCCCTATTCCTTCTTTACTGCATCCCTCGCTCCCTCACATTGACGAATTAACAATGAAATTGCTTTAATATGAAATACTATGGGTTCTATCACATCTCCTTCGATAATCAGGTCACGTTTCTATGGTAACGACAGGATTTTCTTTTGGGATACGACTATCTCCTTTCCGATGCACCTTTCGTTCTTTACAGCATCCCTTGCTCCCTCACATTGACGATTTAACACAGAAATTGCGTCGCTATGAAATATTATTGGTTCTATGGCTTCACCTTCTAAATCGAGTAACGTTTCTATGGAAACCACAGGATTACCATTAGGGATACGAGTATCTCCTTTTCGATGCACTATTCCTTCTTTATTGCATCCCTCGCTCCCTCTCATTGACGAATTCACACAGAAATTGCGTCGCTATGAAATACTATGCGTTCTATGATTTCTCCTTTTAATTCGAGTAACGTTTCTATGGAAACGACAGCATTTTCTTTTGGGATACGACTATTTCCTTCCCGGTGCACTGCTCATTCTTTACTGAATCCCTCGCTACCTCAAAAGTGACGAATTAACACAGTAATTGCCTCGCTATGAAATACTGAGGGTTCTATGACTTCTCTTTCTGAGTCAAGTAACGTGTCTATGGAACCGACAGGATTCACTTTTAGGATACGAGAATCTCCTTCCCGATGCACTATTCCTTGTTTACTGCATCCCTCGCTCCCTCACTTTGACGAATGTACACAGAAATTGCTTCGCTATGAAATACTATGGGTTCTATGACATCTCCATCTAAATCGAGTAACGTTTCTAATGAACCGACAGGATTCTCTTTTAGGATACCAGAATCTCCTCTCTGATGCACTATTCCTACTTTACTGCATCCATCGCTCCCTCGCATTGACGAATTAACACAGAAATTGCCTCGCTATGAAATACTAAGGGTTCTATGACTTCTCCTTCTGAATCAAGTAACGTGTCTATGGAACCGACAGGATTCACTTTTAGGATACGAGAATCTCCTTCCCGATGCACTATTCCTTGTTTACTGCATCCCTCGCTCCCTCACTTTGACGAATGTACACAGAAATTGCTTCGCTATGAAATACTATGGGTTCTATGACATCTCCATCTAAATCGAGTAACGTTTCTAATGAACCGACAGGATTCTCTTTTAGGATACCAGAATCTCCTCTCCGATGCACTATTCCGTACTTACTGCATGCCTCGCTCCCTCACATAGTTGAATTAACACAGAAATTGTGACGCTCTGAAATACTGTGGGTTTTATGACTTCTCCTTCTCAATCGAGTAACGGTTCTATGGAAATGACAGGATTTTCTTTTGGGATACGAGAATCTCCTTTCCGATGCACTATTCCTTCTTTATTGCATCCCTCGCTCCCTCACATAGACGAAATAATACAGAAATTGCGTCGCTATGAAATACTATGGGTTCTATGACGACTCCTTCTAAATCGAGTATCGTTTCAATCGAAACGATAGGAATTTCTTTTGGGATACGGGTATCCCCTTTCCGATGCACTATTCCTTCTTTACTGCATCCCTGGTTCCATCACATTGACGAATTAACACAGAAATTGCGTCGCTATGAAATACTATGGGTCCTATAAAATCTCCTTCTAAATCGAGTAACGTTTCTGTGGAAAGGACTGGATCTCCTTTTGGGATCCGACTATCTCCTTCCCGACGCACTATTCCTTCATTACTGCATCCCTCGTTCCATCACACAGACGAATTACCACAGAAATTGCGTCGCTATGAAATACTATGAGTTCCATGACCTCTCCTTCTAAATCGTGTAACGTTTCTATGGAAACGACAGGATTTTCTTTTGGGATACGACTATCTCCTTCCCGATTCCCAATTCCTTATTTATTGCATCCCTCGTTCCTTCACATTGACGAATTACTATGGGTTCTATGACATCTCCTTCTAAATCGAGAAACGTTTCTATGGAAACGACAGGATTTTCTTTGGGGATACGAGTAGCTCCTCTCCGATGCTCTATTCCTTCTTTACTGCATTCCTCGCTCCCTCACATTGACGAATTAACACAGAAATTGAGTCGTTATGAAATACTATGGGTTCAATGACTTCTAGTTTTAAATCGAGTAACGGTTCTATGAAAACGACAGGATTTTCTTTTGGGATACGTGTATCTCCTGTCCGATGCACTATTCCTTCTTTACTGCATCCCTCGCTCCCTCACATTGACGAATTAACACAGAAATTGCATCGCAATGAAATACTATGTGTTCTATGACATCTCCTTCTATATCAGGTAACATTTCTATGGAAACGACCGGATTTTTGTTGGGAAATGAGTATCTCCTTTCCGATGCACAATTCCTTCTTTACTGCATCCCTCCATCAATCACACTAACGAATTAACACAGAAATTGCGTCGCTATGAAATACTATGCGTTAAATGACTTCTACTTCTAAATCGAGTAACGGTTCTATGGAAACGACAGGATTTTCTTTTGGGATAAGAGTATCTCCTTCCGATGCTCCATTCCTCCTTTACTGCACCGCTCGCTTCCTCACCTTAACGAATTAACACAGAAATTGCGTCGCTATGATATACTATGTGTTCTATGACATCTCCTTTCATATCGAGTAACGTTTCTATGGAAACGACAGGAATTTCTTTTGGGATACGAGTATCTACTTTCCGATGCACTATTCCTTCTTTACTGCATCCCTCGATGAATCACACTGATGAATTAACACAGAAATTGCGTCGCTAAGAAATACCATGTGTTCAATGACTTCTACTTCTAAATCGAGTAACGGTTCTAAGGAAAAGACAGGATTTTGTTTTGGGATACGAGTATCTCCTTTCCGATGCACTATTCCTTCTTTACTGCATCCCTCGATTAATCACACTGACGAATTAACACAGAAATTGCGTCGCTATGAAATACCATGTGTTCAATGACTTCTACTTTTAAATCGAGTAACGGTTCTATGGAAACGACAGGATTTTCTTTTGGGATACGTGTATCTCCTGTCCGATGCACTATTCCTTCTTTACTGCATCCCTCGCTCCCTCACATTGATGAATTAACACAGAAATTGCGTCGCTATGAAATACTATGGGTTCTATGACGTCTCCTTCTAAATCGAATTACGTTTCTTTGGAAACGACAGGATTTTATTTTGGGATACGAGGATATCCTTTGCAATGCACTACTCCTTCTTTCCTGCATCCCTCGCTCCATCACACTGACGAATTAACACAGAAATTGCGTCGCTCTGAAATACTATTAGTTCTATGACATCTTCATCTAAATCGAGTAACGTTTCTATGGAAGCGACATGACTTCCTTTTGGGATACGAGTATCTCCTTTCCGATGCACTACTCCTTCTTAATTGCAACCCTCGATCCCTCACATTGACGAATTAACACAGAAATTGCGTCGCTATGAAATACTGTGTTTTCTATGACATCTCGTTCTAAATCGAATGACGTTTCTATGGAAACGTTTGGATTTTCTTCTGGGATACGAGTATCCCCTTTCCGATGCACTATTCCTTCTTTACTGCATCCCTCGCTCCATCACATTGACGAATTCACACAGAAATTGCGTCGCTGTTAAATACTATGGGATCTATGACATCTCCTTCTATTTCGAGTAACGTTTCTATGGAAACGACAGGATTTTCTTTTGGGATACGGCTATCTCCTTTCCGATGCACTATTCCTTCTTAATAGCATCCCTCGCTCCCTCACATTGTCGAATTAACACAGAATTTGCGTCGCTATGAAATACTATGTGTTCTATGACATCTCGTTCTAAATCGAGTAACGTTTCTATGGAAACGATTCGATTTTCTTTTGGGATACGAGTATCTCCTTTCCGATGCACTATTCCTTCTTTACTGCATCCCTCGCCCCATAACATTGACAAATTAACACATAAATTGCGTCGCTATGAAATGCTATGGGTTCTATGACTTCTCCTTCAAAATCGAGTAAGTTTTCTATAGAACGACATGATTTTCTTTTCGGATATGACTATCTCCTCTCCGACGCACAATACCTTCTTAACTGCATCCCTCGCTCCATCACATCCACGAATGATCACAGAAATTGCGTCGCAATGAAATACTATGTGTTCTAAGACATCTCCTTCAAAATCGGGTAATTTTTCTATGGAAACGAAAGGATTTTCTTTTGGGATACGAGTATCTCCTTTCCGATGCACTATTCCTTCTTTACTGCATCCCTCGCCCCATAACATTGTCAAATTAACACACAAAATGGCGTCGATATGAAATACTATGGGTTCTATGACATTTCCTTCTAAATCGAGTAATGTTTCTAAGGAAACGATAGGAATATCTTTTGGGATACGAGTATCCCCTTTCCGATGCACTATTCCTTCTTTACTCCATCCCTCGCTCCATCACATTGACGAATTAACACAGAAATTGCGTCGCTGTGAAATACTGTGGGTTCTATCACATCTCCTTCTAAATCGAGTAACGTTTCTATGGAAACGACAGGATTTTCTTTTGGGACGAGTATCTCCTTTCCGATGCACTATTCCTTCTTTACTGCATCCCTCGCTCGGTCCATTGACGAATTAACACAGAAATCGCGTCGCTATGAACTACTATGGGTTCTATGACATCTCCTTCTAAGTCGAGTAACGTTTCTGTGAAAACGACAGGATTTTCCTTTGGGATACGAGTATCTCCTTTCCGATGCACTACTCCTTCATTACTGCATCCCTCGTTCCATCAGACTGACGAATTAACACAGAAATTGCGTCGCTATGAAATACTATGGGTTCTAGGACTTCTGCTTCAAAATCGGGTAATGTTTCTATTGAAACGAAAGGATTTTCATTTGGGATACGACTATCTCCTTTGCGGTGCACTATTCCTTCTTTACTACATCCCTCGCTGGGTCACATTGACGAATTAACACAGAAATGGCGTCGCTGTGAAATACTATTCGTTCTACGACTTCTACTTCTAAATCGAGTAACGTTTCTATGAATACGACGGGATTCTTCTTTGGTATACGACTATCTCCTTTCCGATGCACTATTCCATCTTTACTGCATCCCTCGCTCACTCACAATGACGAATTAACACAGAAACTGCGTCGCTATGAAATACTATGGGTTCTACGACATCTGTTTCTAAATCGAGTAACGTTTCTATGGAAAGGACAGGACTTTCTTAGGGGTACGAGTATCTCCTTTCCGATGCACTATTCGTTCTTTACTGCATCCCTCGCTCCCTCACATTGACGAATTAACACAGAAATTGGGTCGCAATGAAATACTATGGGTTGTAAGACTTCTGCTTCTAAATCGAGTAATGTTTCTATGGAAACGACGGGATTTTTTTTTTGGATTACGACTATCTATTTTCCGATGCACAATTCCATTTTTAATGCATCCCTCGCTCCTTCACATGGAAGAAATAAAACATAACTTGCGTCGCTATGAATTAATATGTGTTCTATGACATCTCCTTCTAAATCGAGTAACGTTTCTATGGAAACGACAGGAATTCCATTTGGGATACGACTATCTCGTTACCGATGCACTATTCCTTCTTTACAGCATCCCTCGCTCCCTCAAATTGACCAGTTAACACAGGAATTGCGTCGCAATGAAATACTATGAGTTCTATGACATATCCTTCTAAATCGAGTAA
This sequence comes from Schistocerca piceifrons, assembly GCF_021461385.2. Taxonomy (NCBI): domain Eukaryota; kingdom Metazoa; phylum Arthropoda; class Insecta; order Orthoptera; family Acrididae; genus Schistocerca; species Schistocerca piceifrons. The sequence continues at coordinate 38,020,703 of NC_060138.1, read as the reverse complement.
CGTTCCTTTGGAAACGACAGGATTTTTGTTGGGATACGAGTATCTCCTTTCCGATGCTCTATTCCTTCCTAACTGCATCCCTCCATCAATCGCACTAACGAATTAACACAGAAAGTGCGTCGCTATGAAATATTATGCGTTCAATGACATCTACTTCCAAATCGAGTAACGGTTCTATGGAAACGACAGTATTTTCTTTTGGGATACGAGTATCTCGCTTCCGATGCACTATTCCTTCTTTACTGTATCCCTCGCTCACTCACATTGACGAATTAACACAGAAATTGCGTCGCTATTAAATACTATGGGTCCTATGACATCTCCTTCTAAATCGAGTAATGTTACTATGAAAACGACAGGATTTTCCTTTGGGATACGAGTATCTCCTTCCCGATGCACTACTCCTTCATTACTGCACCCCTCGTTCCATCACACTGACGAATTAACACAGAAATTGCGTCGCTATGAAATACTATGGGTTCTAGGACTTCTGCTTCAAAATCGGGTAACGTTTCTATTGAAACGAAAGGATTTTCATTTGGGATACGACTATCTCCTTTGCGGTTCACTATTCCTTCTTTACTACATCCCTCGCTCGGTCACATTGACGAATTAACACAGAAATGGCGTCGCTCTGAAATACTATTCGTTCTATGACTTCTACTTCTAAATCGAGTAACGTTCCTATGGATACGACGGGATTATTCTTTGGGATACGACTATCTCCTTTCCGATGCACTATTCCATCTTTACTGCATCCCTCGCTCACTCACAATGACGAATTAACACAGAAATTGCGTCGCTATGAAATACTATGGGTTCTACGACATCTGTTTCTAAATCGAGTAACGTTTCTATGGAAAGGACAGGACTTTCTTTGGGATACGAGTATCTCCTTTCCGATGCACTATTCGTTCTTTACTGCATCCCTCGCTCCCTCACATTGACGAATTAACACAGAAATTGGGTCGCTATGAAATACAATGGTTGTATGGCATCTCTTTCTAAATCGAGTAATGTCTCTATGGAAACGACAGGATCTTCTTTTGGGATACGACTACCTCCTTTCCGATGCAATTTTCCTTCTTTACTGAATCCCTCGCTCCCTCACAATGACGAATTAACACAGAAATTGCGTCGCTATGAAATACTATGAGTTCTATGACGTCACCTTCTAAATCGAATTACGTTTCTTTGGAAACGACAGGATTTTCATTTGGGATACGAGTCTCTCCTTTCCGATGCACTATTCGTTCTTTACTTCATCCCTCGCTCCCTCACATTGACGAATTAACACAGAAATTGCGTCGCTATGAAATACTATGGGTTGTAAGACTTCTGCTTCTAAATCGAGTAATGTTTCTATGGAAACGACGGGATTTTTTTTTTGGGATACGACTATCTATTTTCCGATGCAAAATTCCATTTTTAATGCATCCCTCGCTCCTTCACATGGAAGAAATAAAACATAACTTGCGTCGCTATGAATTAATATGTGTTCTATGACATCTCCTTCTAAATCGAGTAACGTTTCTATGGAAACGACAGGAATTCCATTTGGGATAAGACTATCTCGTTTCCGATGCACTATTCCTTCTTTACAGCATCCCTCGCTCCCTCAAATTGACCAGTTAACGCAGGAATTGCGTCGCAATGAAATACTATGAGTTCTATGACATATCCTTCTAAATCGGGTAACGTTCCTTTGGAAACGACAGGATTTTTGTTGGGGTACGAGTATCTCCTTTCCGATGCTCTATTCCTTCTTAACTGCATCCCTCCATCAATCACACTATCGAATTAACACAGAAAGTGCGTCGCTATGAAATATTATGCGTTCAATTACATCTACTTCTATATCGAGTAACGGTTCTATGGAAAAGACAGGATTCTCTTTTGGGATACGAGTATCTCGCTCCCGATGCACTATTCCTTCTTTACTGCATCCCCCGCTCACTCAAATTGACGAATTGACACAGAAATTGCGTCGCTATGAAATACTATGGGTTCTATGACACCTCCTTCTAAATCGAGTAACGTTTCTATGGAAATGACAGGATTATCTTTAGCGATACGAATATCTCCTTTCCGATGCACTATTCCTTCTATACTGCATCCCTCGATCAATCACACTGACCAATTAACACAGAAATTGCGTCGCCATGAAATACTATGGGTTCAAGGACTACTACTTCTAAATCGAGTAACGGTTCTATGGAAACGACAGGATTTTCTTTTGGGATACGAGTATCTCCTTCCCGATGCACTATTCCTTCATTACTGCATCCCTCGTTCCATCACAATGACGAATTAACACAGAAATTGCGTCGCTATGAAATACTATGTTTTCCATGACCTCTCCTTCTAAATCGAGTAACGTTTCTATGGAACGACATGATTTTCTTTTCGGATATGACTATCTCCTTTCCGACGCACATTACCTTCTTTACTGCATCCCTCGCTAAATCACATTCACGAATTAACAAAGAAATTGCGTCGCTATGAAATACTATGGGGTCTATGACATCTCCTTCTACATCGGGTAACGTTTGAATTGAAACCAGACGATTTTCTTTTGGGAAACGATTATCTCCTTTCAAATGCATTATTACTTCTTTATTGCATCCCTCGCTCCCTCACATAGACGAAATAACACAGAAATTGCGTCGCTATGAAATACTATGGGTTCTATGACGACTCCTTCTAAATGGAGTATCGTTTCTATGGAAAGGATAGGAATTTCTTTTGGGATACGGGTAACCCCTTTCCGATGCACTATTCCTTCTTTACTGCATCCCTGGCTCCATCAAATTGACGAATTAACACATTAATTGCGTCACTATGAGATATTGTGGGTACTATGGCTTCTCCTTCTAAATCGAGTAACGTTTCTATGCAAACGAGAGGATTTTGTTTTGGGATACGACTATATCCTTCCCGATGTGCTATTTCTTCTTAACAGCATCCCTCGCTCCATCACACTGACGAATTAACACAGAAATTGCGTCGCTCTGAAATACTATTAGTTCTATGACATCTTCATCTAAATCGAGTAACGTTTCTATGGAAGCGACATGACTTCCTTTTGGGATACGAGTATCTCCTTTCCGATGCACTATTCCTTCTTAATTGCATCCCTCGCTCCCTCACATTGACGAATTAACACAGAAATTGCGTCGCTATGAAATACTGTGTTTTCTATGACATCTCGTTCTAAATCAAATAACGTTTCTATGTAAACGTTTGGATTTTCTTCTGGGATACGAGTATCCCCTTTCCGATGCACTATTCCTTCTTTACTGCATCCCTCGCTCCATCACATTGACAAATTAACACATAAATTGCGTCGTTGTGAAATACTATGGGTTCTATGACATTTCCTCCTAAATCGAGTAACGTTTCTAAGGAACCGATAGGAATATCTTTTGGGATACAAGTATCCCCTTTCCGATGCACTATTCCTCCTTTACTGCATCCCTCGCTCCATCACATTGACGAATTCACACAGAAATTGCGTCGCTGTTAAATACTATGGGATCTATGATATCTCCTTCTAATTCGAGTAACGTTTCTATGGAAACGACAGGATTTTTTTTTGGGATACGGCTATCTCCTTTCCGATGCACTATTCCTTCTTAATAGCATCCCTCGCTCCCTCACATTGTCGAATTAACACAGAAATTGCGTCGCTATGAAATACTATGTGTTCTATGACATCTCGTTCTAAATCGAGTAACGTTTCTATGGAAACGATTCGATTTTCTTTTGGGATACGAGTATGTCTTTTTCGATGCACTATTCCTTCTTTACTGCATCCCTCGCCCCATACCATTGTCAAATTAACACATAAACTGCGTTGTCATGAAATACTATGGGTTCTATGACATTTCCTTCTAAATCGAGTAACGTTTCTAAGGAAACGATAGGAATATCTTTTGGGATACGAGTATCCCCTTTCCCATGCACTATTTCTTCTTTACTGCATCACTCGCTACATCACATTGACGAATTAACACAGAAATTGCGTCGCTGTGAAATACAATGGGTTCTATGACATCTCCTTCTAAATCGAGTAACGTTTCTTTTGAAACGATAGGAATATCTTTTGGGATACGAGTATCCCCTTTCCGATGCACTATTTCTTCTTTACTGCACCCTCGCTCCGTCACATTGTCGGATTAACACACAAATTGCGTCACTATGAAATACTATGGGTTCTATGGCTTCTCATTCTAAATCGAGTAACGTTTCTATGGAAACGAAAGGTTTTCCATTTGGAATACCAGTATCTCCTTTCCGATGCACTATACTATCTTTACTTCATCCCTGGCTCCATCACATTGACGAATTAACACAGAAATTGCGTCGCTATGAAATACTGTTGGTTCTATGACATCTCCTTCGAAATCGGGTAACGTTTCAGTGGAAACGAGACGATTTTCTTTTGGGATACGATTATCTCCTTTCAAATGCACTATTCCTTTTTTATTGCAACCCTCGCCCCCTCACATAGACGTATTAACACAGAAATTGCGTCGCTATGAAATACTATGGGTTCTACGACATCTGTTTCTAAATCGAGTAACGTTTCTATGGAAAGGACAGGACTTTCTTTGGGATACGGCTATCTCCTTTCCGATGCACTATTCTTTCTTAATAGCATCTTTCGCTCCCTCACATTGTCGAAATAACACAGAAATTGAGTCGCTATGAAGTACTATGTGTTCTATGACATCTCGTTCTAAATCGAATAACGTTTCTATGGAAACGATTCGAATATCTTTCGGGATACGAGTATCCCCTTTCCTATGCACTATTCCTATTTTACTGCATCCCTCGCTCCATCACATTGACGAATTAACACAGAAATTGCGTCGCTATAAGATACTATGGGTTCTATGACATCTCGATCTGAAACGAGTAACGTTTCTATGGAAACGATTGGATTTTCTTTTGGGATACAAGTATCCCCTTTCCGATGCACTATTCCTTCTTTACTGCATCCCTCGCTCGGTCACATTGACGAATTAACACAGAAATGGCGTCGCTATGAAATACTATTCGTTCTAAGACTTCTCCTTCTAAATTGAGTAACGTTTCTATGTATACTACGGGATTAATCTTTGGGATACGACTGTCTCCTTTCCGATGCACTATTCCTTCTTTACTGCATCCCTCGCTCCTTCACATTCACGAATTAACAAAGAAATTGCGTCGCTATGAAATACTATTGGTTCTAGGACGTCTCCATCAAAATCGGGTAACGTTTCTATTGAAACGACAGGATTTTCTTTTGGGATACGACTATCTCCTTTCCGATGCACTATTCCTTCTTCATTACATCTCTCGCTCGGTCACATTGACGAATTAACACAGAACTGGCGTCGCTATGAAATACTATTCGTTCTACGACTTCTCCTTCTAAATTGAGTAACGTTTCTATGGATACGACGGGATTAATCTTTGGGATACGACTGTCTCCTTTCCGATGCACTATTCCTTCTTTACTGCATCCCTCGCTCCCTCACAATGACGAATTAACACAGAAATTGCGTTGCTATGAAATACTATGGGTTCTAAGACAACTCGTTCTAAATCGAGTAACGTTTCTATGGAAACCACAGGATTATCTTTTGGGATACGAGTATCTCCTTTCCGATGCACTATTCCTTCTTTACTGCACCCTTCGCTCCCTCACATTGGCGAAGTAACACAGAAATTGCGTCGCTATGAAATACTATGGGTTCTATGGGATATCATCTAAATCGAGTAACGTTTCAATGGAAACGACAGGATTCTCTTTTGGGATAGGAGTGTCTCCTTTCCGATGCACTATTCCTTCATTACTGCATCCCTCGCTCCATCACACTGACGAATTAACACAGAAATTGCGTCGCTATGAAATACTATGGGTCCTATAAAATCTCCTTCTAAATCGAGTAACGTTTCTATGGAAAGGACTGGATTTCCTTTTGGGATCCGTCTATCTCCTTCCCGACGCACTATTCCTTCATTACTGCATCCCTCGTTCCATCACACAGACGAATTACCACAGAAATTGCGTCGCTATGAAATACTATGAGTTCCATGACCTCTCCTTCTAAATCGTGTAACGTTTCTATGGAAACGACAGGATTTTCTTTTGGGATACGACTATCTCCATCCCGATTCCCAATTCCTTACTTGTTGCATCCCTCGTTCCTTCACATTGACGAATTACCACAGAAATTGCGTCACTATGAAATACTATGGGTTCTATGGCATCTCCTTCTAAATCGAGTAACGTTTCTATGGAAACGACAGGATTTTCTTTGGGGATACGAGTATCTCCTCTCCGATGCTCTATTCCTTCTTTACTGCATTCCTCGCTCCCTCACATTGACGAATTAACACAGAAATTGAGTCGTTATGAAATACTATGGGTTCAATGACTTCTAGTTTTAAATCGAGTAACGGTTCTATGGAAACGACAGGATTTTCTTTTGGGATACGTGTATCTCCTGTCCGATGCACTATTCCTTCTTTACTGCATCCCTATCTCCCTCACATTGCTGAATTAACACAGAAATTGCGTCGCTATGAAATACTATGTGTTCTATGACATCTCCTTTTAAATCTAATAACGTTTCTATGGAAACGACAGGAATTTCTTTTGGGATACGAGTATCTCCTTTCCGATGCACTATTCCTTCCTTACTGCATCCCTCGATGAATCACACTGACCAATTAACACAGAAATTGCGTCGCTATGAAATACCATGTGTTCAATGACTTCTACTTTTAAATCGAGTAACGGTTCTATGGAAACGACAGGATTTTCTTTTGGGATACGTGTATCTCCTGTCCGATGCACTATTCCTTCTTTACTGCATCCCTCGCTCCCTCACATTGATGAATTAACACAGAAATTGCGTCGCTATGAAATACTATGTGTTCTATGACATCTCCTTCTAAATCGAATTACGTTTCTATGGAAACGACAGGATTTTCTTTTGGGATACGTGTATCTCCTGTCCGATGCACTATTCCTTCTTTACTGCATCCCTCGCTCCCTCACATTGACGAATTAACACAGAAATTGCATCGCTATGAAATACTATGTGTTCTATGACATCTCCTTCTATATCGAGTAACGTTTCTATGGAAACGACCGGATTTTTGTTGGGAAATGAGTATCTCCTTTCCGATGCACAATTCCTTCTTTACTGCATCCCTCCATCAATCACACTAACGAATTAACACAGAAATTGCGTCGCTATGAAATACTATGCGTTAAATGACTTCTACTTCTAAATCGAGTAACGGTTCTATGGAAACGACAGGATTTTCTTTTGGGATAAGAGTATCTCCTTCCGATGCTCCATTCCTCCTTTACTGCACCGCTCGCTCCCTCACCTTAACGAATTAACACAGAAATTGCGTCGCTATGAAATACTATGTGTTCTATGACATCTCCTTTCATATCGAGTAACGTTTCTATGGAAACGACAGGAATTTCTTTTGGGATACGAGTATCTCCTTTCCGATGCACTATTCCTTCTTTACTGCATCCCTCGATGAATCACACTGATGAATTAACACAGAAATTGCGTCGCTAAGAAATACCATGTGTTCAATGACTTCTACTTCTAAATCGAGTAACGGTTCTAAGGAAAAGACAGGATTTTGTTTTGGGATACGAGTATCTTTTCCGATGCACTATTCCTTCTTTACTGCATCCCTCGATGAATCACACTGACGAATTAACACAGAAATTGCGTCGCTATGAAATACCATGTGTTCAATGACTTCTACTTTTAAATCGAGTAACGGTTCTATGGAAACGACAGGATTTTCTTTTGGGATACGTGTATCTCCTGTCCGATGCACAATTCCTTCTTTACTGCATCCCTCGCTCCCTCACATTGATGAATTAACACAGAAATTGCGTCGCTATGAAATACTATGGGTTCTATGACGTCTCCTTCTAAATCGAATTACGTTTCTTTGGAAACGACAGGATTTTCATTTGGGATACGAGTCTCTCCTCTCCGATGCACTGTTCGTTCTTTACTTCATCCCTCGCTCCCTCAAATTGACGAATTAACACAGAAATTGCGTCGCTATGAAATGCTATGGGTTCTATGACATCTCCTTCTAAATCGAGTAACGTCTCTATGGAAACGACAGGATTTTATTTTGGGATACGAGGATATCCTTTGCAATGCACTACTCCTTCTTTCCTGCATCCCCCGCTCCATCACACTGACGAATTAACACAGCAATTGCCTCGCTATGAAATACTATGGGTTGTAAAGACAGGATTCTCTTTTGGGATACGAGTATCTCCTTTCTGATGCACTATTTCTTCTTTACTGGATCCCTCGCTACCTCAGATTGACGAATTGACACAGAAATTGCGTCGCTATGAAATTCTATGGGTCCTATGACACCTCCGTCTAAATGGAGTACCGTTTCTATGGAAACGACAGGATTTTCTTTTGGGATACGAGTATCTCCTTTCAAATGCACTATTCCTTCTTTATTGCATCCCTCGCTTCCTCACATAGACGAAATAATACAGAAATTGCGTCGCTATGAAATACTATGGGTTCTATGACGACTTCTTCTAAATCGAGTATCGTTTCTACGGAAACGATAGGAATTTCTTTTGGGATACGGGTGTCCCCTTTCCGATGCACTATTCCTTCTTTACAGCTTCCCTGGCTCCATCACATTGACGAATTAACACATTATTGCGTCACTATGAGATACTGTGGGTACTATGGCTTCTCCTTCTAAATCGAGTAACGTTTCTATGGAAACGAGAAGATCTTGTTTTGGGATACGACTATCTCCTTCCCGATGCGCTATTTCTTCGTTACTGCATCCCTCGCTCCATCACACTGACGAATTAACACAGATATTGCGTCGCTCTGAAATACTATTAGTTCTATGACATCTTCATCTAAATCGAGTAACGTTTCTATGGAAGCGACATGACTTCCTTTTGGGATACGAGTATCACCTTTCCGATGCACTATTCGTTCTTTACTGCATCCCTCACTCCCTCACATTGACGAATTAACACAGAAATTGGGTCGCTATGAAATACTATGGGTTGTAAGACTTCTGCTTCTAAATCGAGTAATGTTTCTATGGAAACGACGGGATTTTTTTTTTGGGATACGACTATCTATTTTCCGATGCACAATTCCATTTTTAATGCATCCCTCGCTCCTTCACATGGAAGAAATAAAACATAACTTGCGTCGCTATGAATTAATATGTGTTCTATGACATCTCCTTCTAAATCGAGTAACGTTTCTATGGAAACGACAGGATTTTTGTTGGGATACGAGTATCTCCTTTCCGATGCTCTATTCCTTCTTAACTGCATCCCTCCATCACTCACACTAACGAATTAACACAGAAAGTGCGTCGCTATGAAATATTATGCGTTCAATGACATCTACTTCTAAATCGAGTAACGGTTCTATGGAAACGACAGCATTTTGTTTTGGGATACGAGTATCTCGCTTCCGATGCACTATTCCTTCTTTACTGTATCCCTCGCTCACTCACATTGACGAATTAACACAGAAATTGCGTAGCTATTAAATACTATTGGTCCTATGACATCTTCTTCTAAATCGAGTAATGTTACTATGAAAACGACAGGATTTTCCTTTGGGATACGAGTATCTCCTTCCCGATGCACTACTCCTTCATTACTGCACCCCTCGTTCCATCACACTGACGAATTAACACAGAAATTGCGTCGCTATGAAATACTATGGGTTCTATGACTTCTGCTTCAAAATCGGGTAACGTTTCTATTGAAACGAAAGGATTTTCATTTGGGATACGACTATCTCCTTTGCGGTGCACTATTCCTTCTTTACTACATCCCTCGCTCGGTCACATTGACGAATTAACACAGAAATGGCGTCGCTCTGAAATAATATTCGTTCTATGACTTCTACTTCTAAATCGAGTAACGTTTCTATGGATACGACGGGATTATTCTTTGGGATACGACTATCTCCTTTCCGATGCACTATTCCATCTTTACTGCATCCCTCGCTCACTCACATTGACGAATTAACACAGAAATTGCGTCGCTATGAAATACTATGGGTTCTACGACATCTGTTTCTAAATCGAGTAACGTTTCTATGGAAAGGACAGGACTTTCTTTGGGATACGAGTATCTCCTTTCCGATGCACTATTCGTTCTTTACTGCATCCCTCGCTCCCTCACATTGACGAATTAACACATTAATTGCGTCACTATGAGATATTGTGGGTACTATGGCTTCTCCTTCTAAATCGAGTAACGTTTCTATGCAAACGAGAGGATTTTGTTTTGGGATACGACTATCTCCTTCCCGATGTGCTATTTCTTCTTTACAGCATCCCTCGCTCCATCACACTGACGAATTAACACAGAAATTGCGTCGCTCTGAAATACTATTAGTTCTATGACATCTTCATCTAAATCGAGTAACGTTTCTATGGAAGCGACATGACTTCCTTTTGGGATACGACTATCTCGTTACCGATGCACTATTCCTTCTTGACAGCATCCCTCGCTCCCTCAAATTGACCAGTTAACACAGGAATTGCGTCGCAATGAAATACTATGAGTTCTATGACATATCCTTCTAAATCGAGTAACGTTCCTTTGGAAACGACAGGATTTTTGTTGGGATACGAGTATCTCCTTTCCGATGCTCTATTCCTTCTTAACTGCATCCCTCCATCAATCACACTAACGAATTAACACAGAAAGTGCGTCGCTATGAAATATTATGCGTTCAATGACATCTACTTCTAAATCGAGTAACGGTTCTATGGAAACGACAGTATTTTGTTTTGGGATACGAGTATCTCGCTTCCGATGCACTATTCCTTCTTTACTGTATCCCTCGCTCACTCACATTGACGAATTAACACAGAAATTGCGTCGCTATTAAATACTATTGGTCCTATGACATCTTCTTCTAAATCGAGTAATGTTACTATGAAAACGACAGGATTTTCCTTTGGGACACGAGTATCTCCTTCCCGATGCACTACTCCTTCATTACTGCACCCCTCGTTCCATCACACTGACGAATTAACACAGAAATTGCGTCGCTATGAAATACTATGGGTTCTAGGACTTCTGCTTCAAAATCGGGTAACGTTTCTATTGAAACGAAAGGATTTTCATTTGGGATACGACTATCTCCTTTGCGGTGCACTATTCCTTCTTTACTACATCCCTCGCTCGGTCACATTGACGAATTAACACAGAAATGGCGTCGCTCTGAAATACTATTCGTTCTATGACTTCTACTTCTAAATCGAGTAACGTTTCTATGGATACGACGGGATTATTCTTTGGGATACGACTATCTCCTTTCCGATGCACTATTCCATCTTTACTGCATCCCTCGCTCACTCACATTGACGAATTAACACAGAAATTGCGTCGCTATGAAATACTATGTGTTCTATGACATCTCGTTCTAAATCGAATAACGTTTCTATGGAAACGATTCGAATATCTTTTGGGATACGAGTATCCCCATTCCTATGCACTATTCCTACTTTACTGCATCCCTCGCTCCATCACATTGACGAATTAACACAGAAATTGCGTCGCTATAAGATACTATGGGTTCTATGACATCTCGATCTGAAACGAGTAACGTTTCTATGGAAACGATTGGATTTTCTTTTGGGATACAAGTATCCCCTTTCCGATGCACTATTCCTTCTTTACTGCATCCCTCGCTCGGTCACATTGACGAATTAACACAGAAATGGCGTCGCTATGAAATACTATTCGTTCTACGACTTCTCCTTCTAAATTGAGTAACGTTTCTATGGATACTACGGGATTAATCTTTGGGATACGACTGTCTCCTTTCCGATGCACTATTCCTTCTTTACTGCATCCCTCGCTCCCTCACAATGACGAATTAACATAGAAATTGCGTTGCTATGAAATACTATGGGTTCTATGACAACTCGTTCTAAATCGAGTAACGTTTCTATGGAAACCACAGGATTTTCTTTTGGGATACGAGTATCTCCTTTCCGATGCACTATTCCTACTTTACTGCATCCCTCGCTCCCTCACATTGGCGAAGTAACACAGAAATTGCGTCGCTATGAAATACTATGGGTTCTATGGGATCTCTTCTAAATCGAGTAACGTTTCAATGGAAACGACAGGATTCTCTTTTGGGATAGGAGTATCTCTTTTCCGATGCACTACTCCTTCTTTACTGCATCCCTCGCTCCATCACACTGACGAATTAACACAGATATTGCGTCGCTATGAAAAACTATGGGTTATATGACTTCTCCTTCTAAATCGAGTAACGTTTCTATAGAAACGACAGGATTCTCTTTTGGGATACGACTATTTCCTTCCCGATTCCCAATTCCTTCTTTACTGCATCCCTCGCTCCTTCACATTGAAGAATTAACAGAGAAATTACGTCGCTATGAAATACTATGGGTTCTGTTGTGTCGGTAGCTGGGCCGACACCGTGAAGTTTAGATGGCTGAAAAGGAATGCTAGACTAACGCTGTAGCCGATAGGGCACGCAAGGCTAAAGCAGACGGGCGTGAAGTCTGGAACATGAGAACTTATAAATGAATAAGAAGAAAAGTATGTAGATGCTTATTACTTATCTTTTTATTAGTCCTTGGAATACATCTCTCTTGAATACTCGTAAGCTATAGGCACTGATACAAATGGCGCCTTGCTAGTTCGTTGCCATTAACTTAGCTGATGGCTATTCTGTCTCTCGGCTAATGAGAGAGAAAGGCTTCGTACAACTGGGCGGTAGCTAGGTTCTCGTACAACTGGGCGGTAGCTAGGTTCTCGTACAACTGGGGCGAGTGCTCTCTCGTATCACGAGACCTGCCTTGGTGGTGGCGCTAGGTCAGCGATTACACAGTGGCGACACGCGGGTCCGACATGTACTAAATGGACCGCGGCCGATTTAAGCTACCACCTAGCAAGTGTGGTGTCTGGCGGTGACACCACAGGTTCTATGACATTTCCTTCTAAATCGAGTTACGTTTCAATTGAAACCAGACGAGTTTCATTTGGGAAACGATTATCTCCTTTCAAATGCACTATTCCTTCTTTATTGCATCCCTCGCTCCCTCACATAGACGAAATAACACAGAAATTGCGTCGCTATGAAATACTACGGGTTCTATGAGATCTCTTCTAAATCGAGCAACGTTTCTATGGAAACGACAGGATTTTCTTTTGGGATACGAGAACCCCCTTTCCGATGCACTATTCCTTCTTTACTGCATCCATCGCTCCCTCACAATGACGAATTAACACAGAAATTGCGTCGCTATGAAATACTATGGGTTCTATGACATCTCCTTCTAAATCGGGTAAAGTTTCAATGGAAACGAGACGATTTTCTTTTGGGATACGATTATCCCCTTTCAAATGCACTATTCCTTCTTTATTGCAACCCTCGCCCCCTCACATTAACGAATTAACACAGAAATTGCGTCGCTATGAAATTCTATGGCTTCAATGACATCTCCTTCCATATCGGGTAACGTTTCTATGGAAACAACATGATTTTCTTTTGGGATACGAGTATCTCCTTCCCGATGCACTATTCCTTTTTTACTGCATCCCTCGCTCCCTCACATTGGCGAATTAACACAGAACTTGCGTCGCTATGAAATACTACGGGTTCTATGAGATCTCTTCTAATTCGAGTAACGTTTCTATGGAAACGACATAATTTTCTTTTGGGATACGAGAACCCCCTTTCCGATGCACTATTCCTTCTTTACTGCATCCATCGCTCGCTCACATTGACGTATTAACACAGAAATTGCGTCGCTGTTAAATACTATGGGATCTATGACAGCTCCTTCTAATTCGAGTAACGTTTCTATGGAAACGACAGGATTTTCTTTTGGGATACGGCTATCTCCTTTCCGATGCACTATTCCTTCTTAATAGCATCCCTCGCTACCTCACATTGTCGAATTAACACATAAATTGTGTCGCTATGAAATGCTATGGGTTCTATGACTTCTCCTTCAAAATCGAGTAACGTTTCTATAGAACGACATGATTTTCCTTTCGGGTATGACTATCTCCTTTCCGGCGCACAATACCTTCTTAACTGCATCCCTCGCTCCATCACATTCACGAATGATCACAGAAATTGCATCGCAATGAAATACTATGTGTTCTAAGACATCTCCTTCAATATCGGGTAATTTTTCTATGGAAACGAAAGGATTTTCTTTTGGGATACGAGTATCTCTTTTCCGATGCACTATTCCTTCTTTACTGCATCCCTCGCACCATAATATTGACAAATTAACACATAAATTACGTCGTTATGAAATACTATGGGTTCTATGACATTTCCTTGTAAATCGAGTAACGTTTCTAAGGAAACGATAGGAATATCTTATGGGATACGAGTATCCCCTTTCCGATGCACTATTCCTTCTTTACTCCATCCCTCGCTCCATCACATTGACGAATTAACACAGATATTGCGTCGCTGTGAAGTACTGTGGATTCTATCACATCTCCTTCTAAATCGAGTAACTTTTTTATGGAAACGATTGGAATATCTTTTGGTATACGAGTATCCCCTTTCCCATGCACTATTCCTTCATTACTGCATCCCTCGTTCCATCACACTGACGAATTAACACAGAAATTGCGTCGCTATGAAATACTATGTTTTCCATGACCTCTCCTTCTAAATCGCGTAACGTTCCTATGGAAACGACAGGATTTTCTTTTGGGATACGACTATCTCCTTCCCGATGCCCAATTCCTTATTTACTGCATCCCTCGCTCCTTCACATTGACGAATTAACACAGAAATTGCGCCGCTATGAAATACTACGGGTTCTATGACATCTCCTTCTAAAACGAGTAACGTTTCTACGGAAACGACAGGATTTCCCTGTGGGATTCGACTATCTCCTTTCCGATGCACTATTCCTATTTTTACAGCATCCCTCAAATTGACCAGTTAACACAGAATTTGCATCGCTATGAAATACTATGTTTTCCATGACCTCTCCTTCTAAATCGAGTAACGTTTCTATGGAACGACATGATTTTCTTTTCGGATATGACTATCTCCTTTCCGACGCACATTACCTTCTTTACTGCATCCCTCGCTAATTCACATTCACGAATTAACAAAGAAATTGCGTCGCTATGAAATACTATGGGGTCTATGACATTTCCTTCTAAATCGAGTAACGTTTCAATTGAAACCAGACGAGTTTCATTTGGGAAACGATTATCTCCTTTCAAATGCACTATTCCTTCTTTATTGCATCCCTCGCTCCCTCACATAGACGAAATAACACAGAAATTGCGTCGCTATGAAATACTACGGGTTCTATGAGATCTCTTCTAAATCGAGCAACGTTTCTATGGAAACGACAGGATTTTCTTTTGGGATACGAGAACCCCCTTTCCGATGCACTATTCCTTCTTTACGGCATCCATCGCTCCCTCACATTGACAAATTAACACAGAAATTGCGTCGCTATGAAATACTATGTGTTCTATGACATCTCCTTCAAAATTAGGAAACGTTTCTATGGAAACGAAAGGATTTTCTTTTGGGATACGACTATCTCCATCCCGATGCGCTGTTCCTTCTTTACTGCATCCCTCGCTCCATCACATTGACAAATTAACACATAAATTGCGTCGTTATGAAATACTATGTTTTCTATGACATTTCCTTCTAAATCGAGTAACGATTCTAAGGAAACGATAGGAATATCTTTTGAGATACGATTATCCCCTTTCCGATGCACTATTTCTTCTTTCCTGCATCCCTCGCCCCGTCACATTGTCGAATTAACACATAAATTGCGTCACTATGAAATACTATGGGTTCTATGGCTTCTCCTTCTAATTCGAGTAACGTTCCTATGGAGACGAAAGGATTTCCTTTTGGAATACCGGTACCTCCTTTCCGATGCACTATACTATCTTTACTGCATCCCTGGCTCCATCACAATGACGAATTAACACAGAAATTGCGTCGCTATGAAATACTATGGGTTCTATGACATCTCCTCCTAAATCGGGTAAAGTTTCAATGGAAACGAGACGATTTTCTTTTGGGATACGATTATCCCCTTTCAAATGCACTATTCCTTCTTTATTGCAACCCTCGCCCCCTCACATTAACGAATTAACACAGAAATTGCGTCGCTATGAAATTCTATGGCTTCAATGACATCTCCTTCCATATCGGGTAACGTTTCTATGCAAACAACATGATTTTCATTTGGGATACGAGTATCTCCTTCCCGATGCACTATTCCTTTTTTACTGCATCCCTCGCTCCCTCACATTGGCGAATTAACACAGAACTTGCGTCGCTATGAAATACTACGGGTTCTATGAGATCTCTTCTAATTCGAGTAACGTTTCTATGGAAACGACATAATTTTCTTTTGGGATACGAGAACCCCCTTTCCGATGCACTATTCCTTCTTTACTGCATCCATCGCTCGCTCACATTGACGTATTAACACAGAAATTGCGTCGCTGTTAAATACTATGGGATCTATGACAGCTCCTTCTAATTCGAGTAACGTTTCTATGGAAACGACAGGATTTCTTTTGGGATACGGCTATCTCCTTTCCGATGCACTATTCCTTCTTAATAGCATCCCTCGCTACCTCACATTGTCGAATTAACACATAAATTGTGTCGCTATGAAATGCTATGGGTTCTATGACTTCTCCTTCAAAATCGAGTAACGTTTCTATAGAACGACATGATTTTCCTTTCGGGTATGACTATCTCCTTTCCGGCGCACAATACCTTCTTAACTGCATCCCTCGCTCCATCACATTTACGAATGATCACAGAAATAGCATCGCAATGAAATACTATGTGTTCTAAGACATCTCCTTCAATATCGGGTAATTTTTCTATGGAAACGAAAGGATTTTCTTTTGGGATACGGGTATCTCTTTTCCGATGCACTATTCCTTCTTTACTGCATCCCTCGCCCCATAATATTGACAAATTAACACATAAATTACGTCGTTATGAAATACTATGGGTTCTATGACATTTCCTTGTAAATCGAGTAACGTTTCTAAGGAAACGATAGGAATATCTTATGGGATACGAGTATCCCCTTTCCGATGCACTATTCCTTCTTTACTCCATCCCTCGCTCCATCACATTGACGAATTAACACAGATATTGCGTCGCTGTGAAGTTCTGTGGATTCTATCACATCTCCTTCTAAATCGAGTAACTTTTTTATGGAAACGATTGGAATATCTTTTGGTATACGAGTATCCCCTTTCCCATGCACTATTCCTTCATTACTGCATCCCTCGTTCCATCACACTGACGAATTAACACAGAAATTGCGTCGCTATGAAATACTATGTTTTCCATGACCTCTCCTTCTAAATCGCGTAACGTTCCTATGGAAACGACAGGATTTTCTTTTGGGATACGACTATCTCCTTCCCGATGCCCAATTCCTTATTTACTGCATCCCTCGCTCCTTCACATTGACGAATTAACACAGAAATTGCGCCGCTATGAAATACTACGGGTTCTATGACATCTCCTTCTAAAACGAGTAACGTTTCTACGGAAACGACAGGATTTCCCTGTGGGATTCGACTATCTCCTTTCCGATGCACTATTCCTATTTTTACAGCATCCCTCAAATTGACCAGTTAACACAGAATTTGCATCGCTATGAAATACTATGTTTTCCATGACCTCTCCTTCTAAATCGAGTAACGTTTCTATGGAACGACATGATTTTCTTTTCGGATATGACTATCTCCTTTCCGACGCACATTACCTTCTTTACTGCATCCCTCGCTAATTCACGTTCACGAATTAACAAAGAAATTGCGTCGCTATGAAATACTATGGGGTCTATGACATCTCCTTCTATATCGGGTAACGTTTGAATTGAAACCAGACGATTTTCTTTTGGGAAACGATTATCTCCTTTCAAATGCATTATTCCTTCTTTATTGCATCCCTCGCTCCCTCACATAGACGAAATAACACAGAAATTGCGTCGCTATGAAATACTATGGGTTCTATGACGACTCCTTCTAAATGGAGTATCGTTTCTATGGAATGGATAGGAATTTCTTTTGGGATACAGGTAACCCCTTTCCGATGCACTATTCCTTCTTTACTGCATCCCTGGCTCCATCACATTGACGAATTAACACATTAATTGCGTCACTATGAGATATTGTGGGTACTATGGCTTCTCCTTCTAAATCGAGTAACGTTTCTATGCAAACGAGAGGATTTTGTTTTGGGATACGACTATCTCCTTCCCGATGTGCTATTTCTTCTTTACAGCATCCCTCGCTCCATCACACTGACGAATTAACACAGAAATTGCGTCGCTCTGAAATACTATTAGTTCTATGACATCTTCATCTAAATCGAGTAACGTTTCTATGGAAGCGACATGACTTCCTTTTGGGATACGAGTATCTCCTTTCCGATGCCCTATTCCTTCTTAATTGCATCCCTCGCTCCCTCACATTGACGAATTAACACAGAAATTGCGTCGCTATGAAATACTGTGTTTTCTATGACATCTCGTTCTAAATCGAATAACGTTTCTATGGAAACGTTTGGATTTTCTTCTGGGATACGAGTATCCCCTTTCCGATGCACTATTCCTTCTTTACTGCATCCCTCGCTCCATCACATTGACAAATTAACACATAAATTGCGTCGTTCTGAAATACTATGGGTTCTATGACATTTCCTTCTAAATCGAGTAACGTTTCTAAGGAACCGATAGGAATATCTTTTGGGATACAAGTATCCCCTTTCCGATGCACTATTCCTCCTTTACTGCATCCCTCGCTCCATCACATTGACGAATTCACACAGAAATTGCGTCGCTGTTTAATACTATGGGATCTATGACATCTCCTTCTAATTCGAGTAACGTTTCTATGGAAACGACAGGATTTTCTTTTGGGATACGGCTATCTCCTTTCCAATGCACTATTCCTTCTTAATAGCATCCCTCGCTCCCTCACATTGTCGAATTAACACAGAAATTGCGTCGCTATGAAATACTATGTGTTCTATGAAATCTCGTTCTAAATCGAGTAACGTTTCTATGGAAACGATTTGATTTTCTTTTGGGATACGAGTATGTCTTTTTCGATGCACTATTCCTTCTTTACTGCATCCCTCGCCCCATAACATTGTCAAATTAACACATAAACTGCGTTGTTATGAAATACTATGGGTTCTATGACTATTCCTTCTAAATCGAGTAACGTTTCTAAGGAAACGATAGGAATATCTTTTGGGATACGAGTATCCCCTTTCCCATGCACTATTTCTTCTTTACTGCATCACTCGCTACATCACATTGACGAATTAACACAGAAATTGCGTCGCTGTGAAATACAATGGGTTCTATGACATCTCCTTCTAAATCGAGTAACGTTTCTTTTGAAACGATAGGAATATCTTTTGGGATACGAGTATCCCCTTTCCGATGCACTATTTCTTCTTTACTGCACCCACGCTCCGTCACATTGTCGGATTAACACACAAATTGCGTCACTATGAAATACTATGGGTTCTATGGCTTCTCATTCTAAATCGAGTAACGTTTCTATGGAAACGAAAGGTTTTCCATTTGGAATACCAGTATCTCCTTTCCGATGCACTATACTATCTTTACTTCATCCCTGGCTCCATCACATTGACGAATTAACATAGAAATTGCGTCGCTATGAAATACTATTGGTTCTATGACATCTCTTTCTAAATCGGGTAACGTTTCAGTAAAAACGAGACGATTTTCTTTTGGGATACGATTATCTCCTTTCAAATGCACTATTCCTTCTTTATTGCAACCCTCGCCCCCTCACATAGACGTATTAACACAGAAATTGCGTCGCTATGAAATACTATGGCTTCAATGACATCTCCTTCCATATCGGGTAACGTTTCTATTGAAGCAAAATCATTTTCTTTTGGGATACGGCTATCTCCTTTCCGATGCACTATTCCTTCTTAATAGCATCTTTCGCTCCCTCACATTGTCGAAATAACACAGAAATTGAGTCGCTATGAAATACTATGTGTTCTATGACATCTCGTTCTAAATCGAATAACGTTTCTATGGAAACGATTCGAATATCTTTTGGGATACGAGTATCCCCTTTCCTATGCACTATTCCTACTTTACTGCATCCCTCGCTCCATCACATTGACGAATTAACACAGAAATTGCGTCGCTATAAGATACTATGGGTTCTATGACATCTCGATCTGAAACGAGTAACGCTTCTATGGAAACGATTGGATTTTCTTTTGGGATACAAGTATCCCCTTTCCGATGCACTATTCCTTCTTTACTGCATCCCTCGCTCGGTCACATTGACGAATTAACACAGAAATGGCGTCGCTATGAAATACTATTCGTTCTACGATTTCTCCTTCTAAATTGAGTAACGTTTCTATGGATACTACGGGATTAATCTTTGGGATACGACTGTCTCCTTTCCGATGCACTATTCCTTCTTTACTGCATCCCTCGCTCCCTCACAATGACGAATTAACACAGAAATTGCGTTGCTATGAAATACTATGGGTTCTATGACAACTCGTTCTAAATCGAGTAACGTTTCTATGGAAACCACAGGATTTTCTTTTGGGATACGAGTATCTCCTTTCCGATGCACTATTCCTACTTTACTGAATCCCTCGCTCCCTCACATTGGCGAAGTAACACAGAAATTGCGTCGCTATGAAATGCTATGGGTTCTATGACTTCTCCTTCAAAATCGAGTAACGTTTCTATAGAACGACATGATTTTCCTTTCGGGTATGACTATCTCCTTTCCGGCGCACAATACCTTCTTAACTGCATCCCTCGCTCCATCACATTCACGAATGATCACAGAAATTGCATCGCAATGAAATACTATGTGTTCTAAGACATCTCCTTCAATATCGGGTAATTTTTCTATGGAAACGAAAGGATTTTCTTTTGGGATACGAGTATCTCTTTTCCGATGCACTATTCCTTCTTTACTGCATCCCTCGCCCCATAATATTGACAAATTAACACATAAATTACGTCGTTATGAAATACTATGGGTTCTATGACATTTCCTTGTAAATCGAGTAACGTTTCTAAGGAAACGATAGGAATATCTTATGGGATACGAGTATCCCCTTTCCGATGCACTATTCCTTCTTTACTCCATTCCTCGCTCCATCACATTGACGAATTAACACAGATATTGCGTCGCTGTGAAGTACTGTGGATTCTATCACATCTCCTTCTAAATCGAGTAACTTTTTTATGGAAACGATTGGAATATCTTTTGGTATACGAGTATCCCCTTTCCCATGCACTATTTCTTCTTTACTGCATCACTCGCTCCGTCACATTGTCGAATTAAAACATAAATTGCGTCACTATGAAATACTATGGGTTCTATGGCTTCTCCTTCTAAATCGGGTAACGTTTCAATGGAAACGAGACGATTTTCTTTTGGGATATGATTATTTCCTTTCAAATGCACTATTCCTTCTTTATTGCAACCCTCGCCCCCTCACATAGACGAATTAACACAGAAATTGCGTCGCTATGAAATACTATGGCTTCAATGACATCTCCTTCCATATCGGGTAACGTTTCAATGGAAACAACATGATTTTCTTTTGGGATACGAGAATCTCCCTCCCGATGCACTATTCCTTCTTTACTGCATCCCTCGCTCCCTCACATTGGCGAATTAACACAGAAATTGCTTCGCTATGAAATACTACGGGTTCTATGAGATCTCTTCTAAATCGAGTAACGTTTCTATGGAAACGACAGGACTTTCTTTTGGGATACGTGTATCTCCTTCCCGATGCACTATTCCTTCTTTACTGCATTCCGCGCTCCCTCATATTGGCGAATTAGCACAGAAATTGCGTCGCTATGAAATACTATGGGTTCTTTGACATCTCCTTCTAATTCGAGTAACGTTTCAATGGAAACGATACGATTTTCTTTTGGGATACGATTATCTCCTTTCAAATGCAATATTCCTTCTTTATTGCATCCCTCGCTCCCTCACATTGGCGAAGTAACACAGAAATTGCGTCGCTATGAAATACTATGGGTTCTATGAGATCTCTCCTAAATCGAGTAACGTTTCAATGGAAACGACACCATTTTCTTTTGGGGTAGGAGTATCTCCTTTCCGATGCAATATTCCTCCTTTACTGCATCCCTCGCTCCATCACACTGACGAATTAACACAGAAATTGCGTCGCTATGAAGTACTATGTGTTATATGACTTCTCCTTCTAACTCGAGTAACGATTCTATAGAAACGACAGGATTCTCTTTTGGGATACAGCTATCTCCATCCCAATGCCCAATTCCTTCTTTACTGCATCTTTCGCTCCTGCACATTGAAGAATTAACACAGAAATTGCGTCGTTATGACATACTACGTGTTCTATGACTTCTCCTTCTAAATCGAGTAACGTTTGTATGGAAACGACAGGATTTTCTTTTGGGACGAGTATCTCCTTTCCGATGCACTATTACTTCTTTACTGCATCCCTCGCTCCATCACATTGACGAATTAACACAGAAATTGCGTCGCTGTGAAATACTATGGGTTCTATGACATCTCCTTCTAAATCGAGTAACGTTTCTATGGAAACGATAGGAATATCTTTTGGGATACGAGTATCCCTTTTCCGATGCACAATTTCTTCTTTACTGCATCCGTCGCCCCGTCACATTGTCGAATTAACACATAAATTGCGTCACTATGAAATACTATGGGTTCTATGGCTTCTCCTTCTAATTCGAGTAACATTCCTATGGAGACGAAAGGATTTCCTTTTGGAATACCGGTATCTCCTTTCCGATGCACTATACTATCTTTGCTGCATCCCTGGCTCCATCACAGTGACGAATTAACACAGAAATTGAGTCGCTATGAAATACTATGCGTTCAATGACATCTCCTTCTTAATCGGGTAACGTTTCAATGGAAACGAGACGATTTTCTTTTGGGATACGATTATCCCCTTTCAAATGCACTATTCCTTCTTTATTGCAACCCTCGCCCCCTCACATAAACGAATTAACACAGAAATTGCGTCGCTATGAAATACTATGGCTTCAATGACATCTCCTTCCATATCGGGCAACGTTTCTATGGAAACAACATGATTTTCTTTTGGGATACGACTATCTCCTTCCCGATGCACTATTCCTTCTTTACTGCATCCATCGCTCTTTCACATTGACAAATTGACACAGAAATTGCGTCGCTATGAAATACTATGTGTTCTATGACATCTCCTTCAAAATTAGGAAACGTTTCTATGGAAACGACATGATTTTCTTTTCGGATATGACTATCTCCTTTCCGATGCACTATTCCTTCTTTACTCCATCCCTCGCTCCATCACATTGATGAATTAACACAGAAATTGCGTCGCTGTGAAGTACTGTGGGTTCTATCACATCTCCTTCTAAATCGAGTAACGTTTCTATGGAAACGATAGGAATATCTTTTGGGATACGAGTATCCCCTTTCCGATGCACTATTTGTTCTTTACTGCATCACTCGCTCCGTCACATTGTCGAATTAAAACATAAATTGCGTCACTATGAAATACTATGGGTTCTATGGCTTCTCCTTCTAAATCGGGTAACGTTTCAATGGAAACGAGACGATTTTCTTTTGGGATACGATTATCTCCTTTCAAATGCACTATTCCTTCTTTATTGCAACCCTCGCCCCCTCACATAGAGTAATTAAAACAGAAATTGCGTCGCTATGAAATACTATGGCTTCAATGACATCTCCTTCCATATGGGGTAACGTTTCTCTGGAAACAACATGATTTTCGTTTGGGATACGAGTATCTCCCTCGCGATGCAGTATTCCTTCTTTACTGCATCCCTCGCTCCCTCACATTGGCGAATTAACACAGAAATTGCGTCGCTATGAAATACTATGGGTTCTAAGAGATCTCTTCTAAATCGAGTAACGTTTCTATGGAAACGACAGGATTTTCTTTTGGGATACGAGAACCCGCTGTCCGATGCACTATTCCTTCTTTACTGCATCCATCGCTCCCTCACATTGACAAATTAACACAGAAATTGCGTCGCTATGAAATGCTATGGATTCTATGACATCTCCTTCAAATTCGGGAAACGTTTCTATAGAAACGTAAGGATTTTCTTTTGGGATACGTGTATCTCCTTCCCGATGCCCTATTCCTTCTTCACTGCATCCCGCGTTCCCTCACATTGGCGAATTAACACAGAAATTGCGTCGCTATGAAATACTATGGGTTCTTTTACATCTCCTCTAATTCGAGTAATGTTTCAATGGAAACGAGACGATTTCCTTTTGGGATACGATTATCTCCTTTCAAATGCACTATTCCTTCTTTATTGCATCCCTCGCTCCTTCACATAGACGAATTAACACAGAAATAGCGGCCCAATGAAATACTATGGATTCTACGACATCTCCTTAAAAATCGGGAAACGTTTCTATGGAAACGACAGGATTTCCTTTTTTGATTCGAGTATCTCCTTTCCGTGCACTATTCCTTCTTTACTGCATCCCTCGCTCCCTCACATTGACGATTTAACACAGAAATTGCGTCGCTATGAAATACTACGGGTTCTGAGACTTCTCCTTCTAAATCGAGTAACGTTTCTATGGAAACGACAGGACATCCTTTTGGGATACGAGTATCTCCTTTCCGATGCACTATTCCTTCTTTACTGCATCCCTCGCTCCATCACATTGACGATTTAACACAGAAATTGCGTCGCTGTTAAATACTATGGGATCTATGACATCTCCTTCTAATTCGAGTAACGTTTCTATGGAAACGTCAGGATTTACTTTTGGGATACGGCTATCGCCTTCCCGATGCACTATACTATCTTTACTGCATCCCTGGCTCCATTACATTGACGAATTAACACAGAAATTGCGTCGCTATGAATTACTATGTGTTCTATGACATCTCCTTCTAAATCGCATAACTTTTCAATGGAAACGAGACGATTTTCTTTTGGGATACGATTATCACTTTTCAAATGCGCTATTCCTTCTTTATTGCAACCCTCGCCCCCTCACATACACGAATTAACACAGAAATAGCGTCCCTATGAAATACTATGGATTCTATGACATCTCCTTCAAAATCGGGAAACGTTTCTATGGAAACGACAGGATTTTCTTTTTTGACTCGAGTATCTCCTTTCCGTGCACTATTCCTTCTTTACTGCATCCCTCGCTCCCTCACATTGACGAATGAACACAGAAACTGCGTCGCTATGAAATACTACGGGTTCTGAGACTTCTCCTTCTAAATCGAGTAACGTTTCTATGGAAACGACAGGACATCCTTTTGGGATACGAGTATCTTCTTTCCGATGCACTATTCCTTCTTTACTGCATCCCTCGCTCCATCACATTGACGATTTAACACAGAAATTGCGTCGCTGTTAAATACTATGGGATCTATGACATCTCCTTCTAATTCGAGTAACGTTTCTATGGAAACGTCAGGATTTACTTTTGGGATACGGCTATCGCCTTTCCGATGCACTATACTATCTTTACTGCATCCCTGGCTCCATCACATTGACGAATTAACACAGAAATTGCGTCGCTATGAATTACTATGTGTTCTATGACATCTCCTTCTAAATCGCATAACGTTTCAATGGAAACGAGACGATTTTATTTTGGGATACGATTATCTCCTTTCAAATGCGCTATTCCTTCTTTATTGCAACCCTCGCCCCCTCACATACACGAATTAACACAGAAATAGCGTCCCTATGAAATACTATTAATTCTATGACATCTCCTTCAAAAACGGGAAACGTTTCTATGGAAACGACAGGATTTTCTTTTTTGATTCGAGTATCTCCTTTCCGTGCACTATTCCTTCTTTACTGCATCCCTCGCTCCCTCACATTGACGAATGAACACAGAAATTGCGTCGCTATGAAATACTACGGCTTCTGAGACTTCTCCTTCTAAATCGAGTAACGTTTCTATGGAAACGACAGGACATCCTTTTGGGATACGAGTATCTCCTTTCCGATGCATTATTCCTTCTTTACTGCATCCCTCGCTCCATCACATTGACGATTTAACACAGAAATTGCGTCGCTGTTAAATACTATAGGATCTATGACATCTCCTTCTAATTCGAGTAACGTTTCTATGGAAACGTCATGATTTACTTTTGGGATACAGCTATCTCCTTTCCGATGCACTATACTATCTTTACTGCATCCCTGGCTCCATCACATTGACGAATTAACACAGAAATTGCGTCGCTATGAGTTACTATGTGTTCTATGATCTAAATTGAAATCTGGATGGCTCGATATGTTAGCATTCACTAAAGCATGTTTAATTGTATTAAAGTCTTTCTGGCACTGTTCCGACCAGATCCAAACTTGATTCTTTCTGAGTAGATTTAGCAGATGTTTACTGTTCAAAAGTGGTTGTGGCAAAAAACGTCTGAAAAATGAACATAGCCCAAGGAATGATTTTAACTGCTTTTTAGTTCGAGGGCTAGGAAAGTTTCTGATAGCATCTAATTTACTGGGATCCGGACGTATGCCCTGTGAATTAATGATATGTCCTAAATACTTTATCTCACTGCAACCAAATTTTGATTTTCTTAGGTTGGCTGTAACTCCAGCTTGTGCAAATTTTTCTAAAATTCTTTGAAGTGTGTCAACGTGTTCATTCCAAGATTGTGTAGCTATCAGAATATCATCTACATAGTGTGTGACTGTCTCAACTAAATCGTCGCCACGCACGGTATCCAGGGCTGTAATGAATACCCCAGAGCTGACATTCAGTCCGAAGGGTAGAACACAAAACTGATAGGTTCGCCCCCCGAACATAAATGCAGTATATTTCCGAGAATCAGGAGTGATACCCACCTGCCAAAACGAATTAGCGAGATCTATTGTGGAAAAATATTTTGCATCTAGGAATTTCTGTAATTGCTCTTCTAAATTTTCAGGTTTTGTGTGAACCGGTAAAATTATTTCATTAATAGCTCGTGCGTCTAACACTAACCTAATGCTTCCATTTGATTTTTTGACAACAAGTAGAGGACTACAATAAGGTGAGGTGGATGGTTCAATGACCTTCCAGTCTAACATTTGTTTTAATTCTTGCCACACAGCAGGTCGTTGAGATAACGGTACGTTATATGTCTTATGGTAGAAGATCTTGTGAGGCTTAACTTCAATCTTGTACACATACGTGTTGATAACACCTAATCGTTTGGTAAAAACTTGTAAATATTTGGATAACACTTCCTGTAGTTTTATACGTTCATGTACACTGAGAGCTGTAGCTTCACTTATCTTATGATCAAGCAATGTTTTCAAGTCCATTAGCTCTGTGTCAGATGAGTGTGTTTGCATGTCTTGAATGTCATTGTCAAGTACCAACTGAACCTTGTACCCTGTACAGTGTTTGTCATGCTTTAGAGTTCTCCTGTCCAAATCAATAATAATTACACTGCCTTTATCATTTAAAATACATTTACCTTTGGAGAAGTCTATAATGCAGTCCTTCTCGCTCATAATATCTATTCCTAATATGCAATTTGTCACAAGGTTTTGTACAACCAGGAATGGCCATTGTACGGTTCCATTACCTATTTTAACGTTTACAAAAACTTGCTTCGTAACCCTACATGACTTATTACCTAGTGCAGTAGTTATTTTACAGTTTTGGGCAGGAAACTCAGGCACAGGTTCCAATTCACACATCTTTTTATAGAAATTAAAAGAGAAAACGCTCACAGCTGCACCTGCATCTAGGATAATAGTAGTTGGAATCCCACCTACTACACCAGTAGTAGATGCTAAAACAATTTCATTTGAGTTTAAACGACATTGTGTACTGTCTTGTAAAAGTTCATCTGATATATTGTTATTGTGGTTGTATCTTATAAATAAAACAGGTAGTTTTTGTTTAGAATTACTCGGCATATCATTATTCTGTTGTTCAAGTGTGGTGTCAAATAACTGATTAACATTGAAGTCGCCCCCCAAGAATTCTTCAGCCACGACCTGGGGCAAAGTAGTGACTGTTTCTAGTTTGTTGGATTATCATTTGTACTAGGTACTGACACAGATTGAGGTTGTGGATCAGGTGTCATTTCTATCATATTCACATTCGGATATTGCCTATTATGATCTCCAAACTTTTGCGGTTGTTGTTGCTGTTGCGCATTATAACTTACCTGTCGGTCGTAAGGTATGCTCCAATTTTGTCCTGGTGGCTGCTGTGGTAAAGCAGAGTTTGAATGAAAGTACTGATCGTTACGAGTCCAACCTTGATGCTGTCTTGGCTCGTAGTTATTATTATTTCTATTTCTGTTTGTGTTTTTGTTATTACCTTTGTATCCGTTGTTACCGTTGTAGTTATTACCGCGGTGCCTTTTGTATGGATTGCCGCATGAAATGTTATTACTGTTGTAACTATTGTTTGTATTGGAAATACGCGTGTTGATTTTGATTTCCGTACTGAGACGGCATGTGAGTTTGCTGTTTTTGTTGTACCGCGTATCCAACTGTGGGCGCGCCAGAATTGTGTTGGCAAGCCTGCATGTTTTGCATACCCCTAGTGTAAACATTGTGGTTGCTGTTTTGCCGCGCGAAGCGCTGATCTTCAAGTAACATGTCAACCGAATCTAAAGCTGTTAAAAAATAATCTGAATCGTCATCCGGGATATGTAGAAGTTTTTCCTTAATGTTGAAAGGCAATTTGGCCTTCAACGCTCGGAGTATATCACGCGTTGCGACTGGTTCGTCTAAAAAATGTCCCATGTTCAAGTATTTTTCAAAATATCTGCGTAAGTTACCATTTTTAGTGTTAAAAGTTTCAGGTTCTAAAATTTGTCTTCTGAGTCGCTCCTGGACGGATTGCGACCAGAATTTGTTCAGAAAAGCACGCTCAAACTCACTGTACGTGGTACATACGTCAGCTTGACTGTATGCCCAGACAGCTGCATCGCCTTGGATGTAACCGACAATATATGAAATCTTTTTCCGGTCACTCCAAGTGCGTGGAAATGCGTTACTAAAAGATTTAAGAAAAATCACCGGATGAATGGTTCGTTTTTCTGGGATAAAAATCTGAAATTGCCTGTGTTTCATTAAGCTTTCATCTTCCTTCGCATTGTGATATGGATTTATTCCACTGTAATTACTGGTATGTTCAGCTGGCGAGTAATTACGATAATGTTGCTGTGGTTTACCATGATAATAGCTTGTGTTTGTGTTTCCACATCGTGGTATGTGTTGTAGTCGTAGTGTGTTTTGTTCTTGTGTATTTGTCGTGTGCGGAATGTGTGTATCATACTCGAATGTATATTGGTTTCTGAACTGTACATTTTGACTGATATTTTCGTTACATTCAGACTGTAGTTGATCGGTGAATTGTCTCATGGGTGCAGTGACGGATTGTACTGCGTCACTGATCAGCTGTTTGTTATTAGTAATGTATTGCGCTACGGAGTCGTGCACAATTGTTGGTAAATTTTCACGTAAGCATCTATCAAAATGTTTGTCTTTGTTCTCAACCCAATCATGAAATTCTTTATTAATATTTTGAAAATGAGCTGTGGCATCTGATTGTAAGATGTCAGTCAGGTGTTGTTCAAAATTGTCAAATTTATTCTGTACGTCAGTAATTCGTTTTTCAAGATTGTCATGTACTGAAGGATATGTTTGAATTTGTTCAGTAAGAACTTCACACGTGACATTAAGGTTTTTTACTTGTGTCTGTAAAAGTGCTACGTCAGTTGTAGTCTTTTCTTGTCTCGTATTGAGCTGGATAAATTGTTAACATCAAATAAAAATTTAAGTGTTATGAAGACTTTACAACTGCAGGTGCTACTCCCGCTGTCTGGGGCATTCCAATCAGAGACAGGAGGTGCAGTCAGCATAGGAATATTTCTCTCCTCAATTCAATGGGAATAGCAATGGGCTGTTTCATGAGTTGGAATTTGTATCAATGACAGAGACATACTAGGGTAATCTGTGCAGCTGTGGTAGCTACAGTGCCAGTGTGGCACAATGGTAGGTTCATTGTTGTTTAATGTCTACATAAATGATCTTTTGGATAGGGTGGATAGCAATGTGCGGCTGTGTGCTGATGATGCTGTCGTGTATGGGAAGGTGTTGTCGTTGAGTGACTGTAGGAGGATACAAGATGACTTTGACAGGATTTGTGATTGGTGTAAAGAATGGCAGCTAACTCTAAATATAGATAAATGTTAATTAATGCAGATGAATAGGAAAAAGGATCCCGTAATGTTTGAATACTCCATTAGTAGTGTAGCGCTTGACACAGTCACGTCGATTAAATATTTGGGTGTAAAATTGCAGAGCGATATGAAGTGGGACAAGCATGTAATGGCAGTTGTGGGGAAGGCGGATTGTTGTCTTCGGTTCATTGGTAGAATTTTGGGAAGATGTGGTTCATCTGTAAAGGAGGCCACTAATAAAACACTAATACGACTTATTCTTGAGTACTGCTCGAGCATTTGGGATCCCTATCAGGTCGGATTGAGGGAGGACATAGAAGCAATTCAGAGGCGGGCTGCTAGATTTGTTACTGGAAGGTTTGATCATCACGCGAGTGTTATGGAAATGCTTCAGGAACTCGGGTGGGAGTCTCTGGAGGAAAGTAGGCGTTCTTTTCGTGAATCTCTACTGAGGAAATTTAGAGAACCAGCATTTGAGGCTGACTGCAGTACAATTTTACTGCCACCAACTTATATTTCGCGGAAAGACCACAAAGATAAGATAAGAGAGATTAGGGCTCGTACAGAGGCATATAGGCACTCATTTTTCCCTCGTTCTGTTTGGGAGTGGAACAGGGAGAGATGATGCTAATTGTGGTACGAGGTACCCTCCGCCACGCACCGTATGGTGGATTGTGGAGTATGGATGTAGATGTAGATGTAGATGTAGAAAATTTAGTACTGAGTTCGGTCATCTGTTTGGTCAGTGTGGCGTCTATAAGTTCCACACGCTTACATAAAGTGTCATTACCTATCTTGATTGCTATGAGATCAGATTTGATTTCGTCCTTTTTTTGTGTTTTTAACTGTTCATTTTGTGTCTCTAATTGTGCCTTTAAGGTTGCCATGTTTTCGGCGTTTTGTTTCATTAGCATTTGTAACATGTCGGCAATGTTTACCGTTTGCAAGGTCTCTGCCCCCGCCGCGTCATTAGACGTGACGTCATGCATTAACATGGGCTCTGATTGAGATTTTGAAATTTTTGTAGTGGACGGCCTATCGTCAAAATTTTCGTCAACACTTGCGTCAATGTTTGATGAATCGTCACTACCGGTTGCTGTCGTAAAGTCATTTTCTAACACTTGTCTCACGTCCGAGTCGGATTGCGTCTGAATAGTACGTCCTTGCTGTTCCATTTTTGCGTATTGTTTTCTAGTTATTACCATGCCACACGTGATATATGTTTCAAGAAAATTTTTGACACTGATTTTAAAATAAAATGTAGTTGAGCATGAATCGCTCGTAGCAACAATGGCTGTCTGTTAATTTAAAAATATAAACTGAATTTGAGATTATTGGTAATGGCTGCTGGCCATGTTACATGATATCGTACAGAAGTCGGCCATATTGTACACTCGTGTATTGGTATTGTTGCATACGTTATTGTTTAGGGAAAAGTACTGAGAATGAAATTTATCACTGAAACTGATATGCGGAATAGAAACACTACAGAATTTACTGAAAAGCTAATACACTGAATTATACGTCTGGTCAAGCCTGCTAATGCAAAGATGCTGCGTCTTACCTTATTTTGCTGGAAGTTTCATTGCGTCTTCCCGCAAAATTTCAGAATTGGAAAATATCTTCAGATTTTGTTATCTCTCATACATTGACGTCCAGGTCCAGAAAGTTGATTATTTACATGAAACAAAGAGAACAATATAACAAATGACAAAATAACAAGTCCGACACGCAGTCGCCAATATAAAATAAATAAAATAAATAAATAAAAATATAATGTTATTTAGATATTGATTATTCTATCTGTATGATGGTGATTGTGATTGCAATTGTATTTGCTTATCTGGAACGTGGACGTTTAATTATTCGGTATCAGAAGCTTGACAACGGCTTTTTCGTAAAGGCAATGTTACTCGTAGTTGCCCGTGAAATAAAAACTGAATAATTGGACTTCGTAATTAAATCGTTTCCAAAGACTGCTGCGGTAGGTGCGGACTCATAATCTAAATCTCAATATTACAATAATTTGCCAGCCATGCCAATACGTCGTACAGAGGTAATTGTCTACTAAACATAAAAAAGTTACACAGTTAGTTAAATCAGATATATTCAATGAATAAGCCTACAGTTCATAATCCTACTTACTTTTATAAATATAATTCTTTAGAGAATCGAGTGCCTAGTGTGGTTGCAACTCGCAGTATTCTTCTATAACATGAAATATGGCGGTGTGCCAGACAATAAAAAAATACGTGCTTCTCGCACCACTTCAACCTGAGCTCTCCCTTTCTTAATCAAACATAAGAGTAACGTAAATGTGCTTTTGTTTTATCAGCGACACAGCGTTGCAGTTGTGTGCCATAGGCTTTATTTATTTGTCACTGATTATTTATTTAATTAATATTTCGCGTTTCCGAGGAAACTCACGCTCGGCATGCAAATGTAATGCCAAAAAGACATTGCATAGTGAACCACTGTTCACGGACATTAACGAACATTACTAACTCTGCAACTACGCGGAAACCTATGTGAAAGAAACCCTCACATTAATGTTTTAACACAGAAATTGCGTCGCTGTGAAATACTATGTGTTCTACGACATGTCCCTCTAATTCGAGTAACGTTTCTATGGAAACGACAAGATTTTCTTCTTGGATACGACTAACTCCTTTCCGATGCACTATCCCTTATTTACAGCATCCCTCGCTCCCTCACAATGACAAATTAACACAGACATTGCGTCACTATGAAATACTATGGGTTCTTTGACATCTCCTTCTAAATCGAGTAACGTCTCTATGGAGACGACGGGATTTTCTTTTGGGATACGAGTATCTCCTTCCGATGCACTATTCCTTCATTACTGCATCCATCGATCCCTCACATTGACTAATTAACATAGAAATTGTGTCGCTATGAAATACTATGGGTTCTATGACATCTCCTTCGAAATCGGGTAACGTTTCTATGGAAACGTAAGGATTTTCTTTTGGGAAACGAGTATCTCCTTTCCGATGCACTATTCCTTCTTTACAACATCCCTCGCTCCCTGACAATGACAATTTAACACAGAATTTGCGTCGCTATGAAATACTATGGGTTCTATGACATCCCCGTCTAAATCGAGCAACTTCTCTATGGAAACGACAGGATTTTCATTTGGGATACGAGAATCTCCTTTCCGATGCACTATTCCTTCTTAATTGCATCCCTCGCTCCCTCTTATTGACGTTTTAAGACAGAAATTGCGCCGCGATGAAGTACTATGGTTTCAATGAGATCCCCTTCTAAATCGAGCATCGTTTCTTTGGAAACGACAGGATTTTCTTTTGGGATACAAGTATCTCCTTTCCGTGCCCTATTCGTTCTTTACAGCAGCCTTCGCTCCCCCACATTGACGAATTAAAACAGAAACTGCATAGCTATGAAATACTATGGTTTCTATGATATCTCCATCTAAATCGAGTAACGTTTCTATGGAAACGATAGGATTTTCTTTTGGGATACGAGTATATTCTTTTCGATGCCCAATTACTTCTTTACTGGAAACCGCGCTCCCTCACAGTGACGAATTAACACAGAAATTGCGTCGCTATGACATACTATGGGTTCTATGACTTCTCCTTCTAAATCGAGTAACGTTTCTATTAAAAAGACAGGATTTTCTTTTGGGATACGAGTATTTCTTTTCCGATGCACTATTCCTTCTTTACTGCATCCCTCGCTCCCTCACATTGACGAATTAACACAGAAATTGCGTCGCTATGAAATACTATGGGTTCTATGACATCCCCTTCTAAATCGAGAAACGTTTCTATGGAAACGTTAGGATTTTCTTTTGGGATACGAGTATCTCCTTTCCGATGCACTAGTCCTTCCTTACTGCATCCCTCGCTCCCTCACATTGACGTTATAACACAGGAATTGAGTCATTATGAAATACTATGGGTTCCTTGACATGTACTGCTACATCGAGTAACGTTTCTGTGGAAACGACAGGATTTTCCTTTCAGATACGAGTATATCCTTTCCGAGGCACTATTACTTGTTTACTGTATCCCTCGCTCCATCACATAGACGAATTAACACAGAAATTGCGTCGCTATGAAATACTATGTGTTCTATGACTTCTCCTTCTACATCGAGTAACGTTTCTATGGAAACGACAGGATTTTCTTTTGGTATACGAGTATCTCCTTTCCGATGCACTATTCCTTCTTTACTGCAACGCTCGCTCCCTCACATTGACGAATTAATTCAGAAATTGCGTCACTATGAAATACTATGGGTTCTATGACTTCTCCTTCTAAATCGAGTAACTTTTCTATGGAAAATGAAGGATTTTCTTTTGGGATACGAGTATCTCCTTTCAGATTCACTAATCCTTCTTTACTGCATCCCTCGCTCCCTCACTTTGCCGTCTTAACACAGATATTAAGTCGCTATGTAATACTGTGGGTTCTATGACATCACCTACTAATTCGAGTAACATTCCTATGGAAACGACAGGTTTTCTTTTCGGATACGACTAACTCCTTTCCGATGCACTATCCCTTCTTTACTGCATCCCTCGCTCCCTCACATTGACGAATTAACACAGAAATTGCGTCACTATGAAACATTAAGGGTTCTTTGATATCTCCTTCTAAATCGAGTAACGTTTCTGAGGAAACGACGTAATTTTCTTATGGGATACGAGTATCTCCCTTCCGATGCACTATTCCTTCTTTAGTGCATCCGTCGCTCCATCACATAGGCGAATTAACACAGAAATTGCGTCGCTATAAAATACTATGCGTTCTATGACTTCTCCTTCTGAATCAAGTAACGATTCTATGGAAACGACAGGATTTTCTTTTGGGATACGTGTATCTCCTTTGCGAAGCACTATTCCTTCTCTACTGCATCCCTCGCTCCCTCACATTGATGAATTAATTCAGAAATATCGTCGCCATGAAATACTATGGGTTCTATGACATCCCCTTCCAAATCGAGTAACGTTTCTATGGAAACATCAGGAAATTCTTTTGGGAAACGAGTATCTCCTTTCCGATGCTCTATTCCTTCTTTACTGCATCCCTCGCTCCCTCACATTGGCGAATTAACACAGAAATTGCGTCGCTATGAAATACTATGGGCTCAATGACTTCTTCTTCTAAATTGAGTTACGTTTCTATATAAAAGACAGGATTTTCTTTTGGGATACGAGTATCTCTTTTCCGATGCACTATTCCTTCTTTACTGCATCCCTCGCTCCCTCACATTGACGAATTAACACAGAAATTGCGTCGCTATGCAATACTATGGGTTCTATGACATGTCCTTTGAAGAGGGGTAACATTTCTAAGGAAACGACAGAATTTTCTTTTGGGATTTGACTATCCCCTTTTCGACGCACTATTCCTTCATTACTGCATCCCTAGATCCCTCACATTGACGAATTAACACAGAAATTGCGCCGCTATGAGATACTATGGGTTCAATGACATCTCCTTCTAAATCGAGTAACGTGTCTACGGAAACGACAGGATTTTCCTTTGGGAAACGAGTATCTCCTATCCGATGCACTATTCCTTCTTTACTGCATCCCTCGCTCCCTCACATTGGCGAATTAACACAGAAATTGCGTCGCTATTAAATACTATGGGCTCAATGATTTCTCCTTCTAAATTGAGTAACGTTTCTATATAAAAGACAGGATTTTCTTTTGGGATACGAGTATCTCATTTCCGATGCACTATTCCTTCTTTACTGCATCCCTCGCTCCCTCACATTGGCGAATTAACACAGAAATTGCGTCGCTATCAAACACTATGGGCTCAATGATTTCTCCTTCTAAATTGAGTAACGTTTCTATATAAAAGACAGGATTTTCTTTTGGGATACGAGTATCTACTTTCCGATGCACTATTCCTTCTTTACTGCATCCCTCGCTCCCTCACATTGACGAATTAACACAGATATTGCGTCGCTATGCAATACTATGGTTTCTATGACATCCCCTTCTAAATCGAGCAACGTTTCTATGGAAACGACAGGATTTTCTTTTGGTATACGAGTATATACTTTCCGATGCACTATTCCTTTTTTACTGCATCCCTCGCTTCCTCACATTGAAGTTTTAACACAGAAATTGCGTCGCTATGAAGTACTATGTGTTCTACGACATCTTCTTCTAATTCGAGTAACGATTCTGTGGAAAAGACACCATTTTCTTTTGCGATATGACTATCTCCTTTCCGATGTCCTATTCCTTCTTTACTGAATCCCTCGCTCCCTCACATTGACGAATTGACACAGAAATCGCGTCGCTATAAAATACTACGGGATCCATGACATCCCTTCAAAATCGAGTAACGTTTATATGGAAACGCCAGGATTTTCTTTGGGATACGAGTATCCCCTTTCCGTGCACTAATCCTTCTTTACTGCATTCCTCGCTCCCACACATTGACGAATTAACACAGATATCGCGTTGCCGTGAAAAACAATGAGTTCAATTACATCTCCTTCTAAATCTAGTAACGGTTCAATGGAAACGACCGGATCTTCTTTTGGGATAGGAGTATCTCCTTTCCGATGCACTATTCCTACTTTACTGCATCCCTCGCTCCCTCACATTGACGAATTAACACAGAAACTGCGTCGCAATGAAATACTATGGGTTCTATGAAATCCCTTTCTAAATCGAGCAACGTTTCTATGGAAACGACGGGATTTTCCTTTGGTATACGAGTATCTCCTTTCCCATGCACTAGTCCTCGCATCCCTCGCTCCCTCACATTGACGTTATAACACAGGAATTGAGTCATTATGAAATACTATGGGTTCTTTGACATGTACTGCTACATCGAGTAACGTTTCTGTGGAAACGACAGGATTTTCCTTTCAGATACGAGTATATCCTTTCCGAGGCACTATTACTTCTTTACTGTATCCCTCGCTCCATCACATAGACGAATTAACACAGAAATTGCGTCGCTATGAAATACTATGTGTTCTATGACTTCTCCTTCTACATCGAGTAACGTTTCTATGGAAACGACAGGATTTTCTTTTGGTATACGAGTATCTCCTTTCCGATGCACTATTCCTTCTTTACTGCAACGCTCGCTCCCTCACATTGACGAATTAATTCAGAAATTGCGTCGCTATGAAATACTATGGGTTCTATGACTTCTCCTTCTAAATCGAGTAACTTTTCTATGGAAAATGAAGGATTTTCTTTTGGGATACGAGTATCTCCTTTCAGATTCACTAATCCTTCTTTACTGCATCCCTCGCTCCCTCACTTTGCCGTCTTAACACAGATATTAAGTCGCTATGTAATACTGTGGGTTCTATGACATCACCTACTAATTCGAGTAACATTCCTATGGAAACAACAGGTTTTCTTTTGGGATACGACTAACTCCTTTCCGATGCACTATCCCTTCTTTACTGCAACCCTCGCTCCCTCACATTGACGAATTAACACAGAAATTGCGTCACTATGAAACACTAAGTGTTCTTTGATATCTCCTTCTAAATCGAGTAACGTTTCTGAGGAAACGACGTAATTTTCTTATGGGATACGAGTATCTCCCTTCCGATGCACTATTCCTTCTTTACTGCATCCGTCGCTCCATCACATAGGCGAATTAACACAGAAATTGCGTCGCTATAAAATACTATGCGTTCTATGACTTCTCCTTCTGAATCAAGTAACGATTCTATGGAAACGACAGGATTTTCTTTTGGGATACTAGTATCTCCTTTCCGATGCACTATTCCTTCTTTGCTGCATCCATGGCTCCCTCACATTGACGAATTAACACAGAAATAGCGTCGCTATGAAATACTATGGGTTCTGTTACATTTCCTTCGTAGTCGGGTAACGTTTCTTTGGAAACGAAAGGATTTTCTTTTGGGATACGAGTATCTCCTTCCGATGCACTATTCCCTGTTACGCGTCCCTCGCTCCCTGACATTGACGAACTAACACAGAATTTGCGTTGCTATGAAATTCTATGGGTTCTATGACATCCCCTTCTAAATCGAGCAACTTTTCTATGGAAACGACAGGATTTTCATTTGGGATACGAGTATCTCCTTTCCGATGCACTATTACTTCTTTACTGCGTCCTTCGCTCCATCACATAGACGAACTAACACAGAAATTGAGTCGCTATGAAATACTATGGGTTCAATGACATCTCCTTCTACATCGGGTAACGTTTCTACGGAAACGACAGGATTTTCCTTTGGGAAACGAGTATCTCCTATCCGATGCACTATTCCTTCTTTATTGCATCCTCGCTCCCTCACATTGGCGAATTAACACTGAAATTGCGTCGCTATGAAATACTATGGACTCAATGATTTCTCCTTCTAAATTGAGTAACGCTTCTATATAAAAGACAGGAATTTCTTTTGGGATACGAGTATCTCATTTCCGATGCACTATTCCTTCTTTACTGCATCCCTCGCCCCCTCACATTGGCGAATTAACACAGAAATTGCGTCGCTATGAAATACTATGGGCTCAATGATTTCTCCTTCTAAATTGAGTAACGTTTCTATATAAAAGACAGGATTTTCTTTTGGGATACGAGTATCTAATTTCCGATGCACTATTCCTTCTTTACTGCATCCCTCGCTCCCTCACATTGACGAATTAACACAGAAATTGCGTCGCAATGAAATACTATGTGTTCTATGACATCCCCTTCTAAATCGAGCAACGTTTCTATGGAAATGACGGGATTTTCTTTTGGTATACGAGTAACTCCTTTCCGATGCACTAATCCTTCATTACTGCATCCCTCGCTTCCTAACATTGACGTTTTAACACAGAAATAGCGTCGCTATGACATACTATGTGTTATTTGACATCTCCTTCTAAATCGAGTAACTTTTCTATGGAAACGACAGGATTTTCTTTTGGGATTCGAGTTTCTCCTTTCGATGCACTATTCCTTCTTTACTGCATCCCTCGCCCCATCACAAAGACGAATTGACACAGAAATTCCGTCGCTATGAAATACTATGCATTCTATGACTTCTCCGTCTAAATCGAGTAACGTTTCAATGAAAACGACAGGATTTTCCTTTGTAATACGAGTATCTCCTTTCCGATGCACTATTCCTTCTATACTGCATCCCACGCTCCCTCACATTGACGAATTAACACAGAAATTGCGTCGCTATGAAATTCTATGGCTTCTATGACATCCCCTGCTAAATCGAGCAACTTTTCTATGGAAACGACAGGATTTTCTTTTGGGACACGACTATCTCCTTTCCGATGCACTAATCCGTCTTTACTGCATTCCTCGCTCCCTCACATTGACGAATTAACAAAGAAATTGCGTCTCTGTGAAAATCTATGGGGTTCTATGACATGTCCTTCTAAGTCGATTAAGGTTTCAGTGGAAACTACAGGATATTCTTTTGGGATACGAGTATCTCCTTTCCGATGCACTATTCCTTCTATACTGCATCCCACGCTCCCTCACATTGACGAATTAACATACAAATTGTGTCACTATGAAATTCTATGGGTTCTATGGCATCTCCTTCGAAATCGGTTAACGTTTCTATGGAAACGAAAGGATTTTCTTTTGGGATACGGGTATCTCCTTTCCGATGCACTATTCCTTCTTTACTGCAACGCTCGCTCCCTCATATTGACGAATTAATTCAGAAATTGCGTCGCTATGAAATACTATGGGTTCTATGACTTCTGCTTCAAAATCGAGTAACTTTTCTATGGAAAATGAAGGATTTTCTTTTGGGATACGAGTATCTCCTTTCAGATGCACTAATCCTTCTTTACTGCATCCCTCGCTCCCTCACTTTGCCGTCTTAACACAGATATTAAGTCGCTATGAAATACTGTGGGATCTATGACATCACCTTCTAATTTGAGTAACGTTCCTATGGAATCGACAGGTTTTCTTTTGGGATACGACTAACTCCTTTGCGATGCACTATCCCTTCTTTACTGCATCAATCGCTCCCTCACATTGACGAATTAACACAGAAATTGCGTCACTATGGAATACTATGTGTTCAATGACTTCTCCTTCTAAATCGAGTAACGTTTCTATTGAAACGACAGTATTTTCATCTGGGATACGAGTATCTCATTTCCGATGCACTATTCCTCCTTTACTACATGCGTAGCTCCCCCACATTGATGAATTAACACAGAAATGGCGTTGCTATGAAATACTATGGGTTCCATGACTTCTCCTTCTAAATCGAGTAACGATTATATTGAAACGAACGGATTTTCTTTTGGGATACAAGTATCTCCTTTCCGATGCACTATTCCGTTTTTACTGCATCCCACGCTCCCTCACATTGGCGAATTGACACTGAAATTGCGTCGCTATGAAATACTTCGGGGTCTATGACTTCTCCTTCTAAATCGAGTAATGCTTCCATTGAAAGGACAGGATTTTCTTTTGGGAGACGGGTATCTCCTTTCCGATGCACTATTCCTTCTTTACTGCGTCCCTCGCTCCTTCACAATG
Organism: Schistocerca piceifrons; assembly: GCF_021461385.2. Classification (NCBI taxonomy): domain Eukaryota; kingdom Metazoa; phylum Arthropoda; class Insecta; order Orthoptera; family Acrididae; genus Schistocerca; species Schistocerca piceifrons. The sequence goes on along the minus strand of NC_060138.1, from coordinate 37,979,806 downwards.
ACGAATTAACAATGAAATTGCGTTGCTATGAAATACTATGGGTTAAGTGACCTCTCTTCTAAATCGAGTAACGTTTCTATGGAAACGACAGGATTATCTTCTGGGATACGAGTATTTCCTTTCCGATGCATTATTGGTTCTTTACTGCATCCCTCGCTCTCTCACATTGACGAATAAGCATAGACATTGCGTTGCTATGAAATACTATGTGTTCTATAACTTCTCCTTCTAAATCGAGTAACGTGTCTATGGAAACGACAGGATGTTCTTTTGAAATACGAGTATCTCCTTTCCGATGCACTATTCCATCTGTACTGCATCCCTTGCTCCCTCACATTGGCGAATTAACACAGAAATTACATCGCTATGAGATACTATGGGTTCTATGACTTCTCCTTCCAAATCGAGCAACGTTTCTATTGAAACGTCAGGATTTTCTTTTGGGGTACGTGTATCTCCTTTCCGATTGGGTATTCCTTCTTTACTGCATCCCTCGCTCCCTCACATTGACGAATTAACACAGAAATTGCGTCGCAATGAAAAGCTATGGGTTCTACGACTTCTCCTTCTAAATCGAGTAACGTTTCTATGGAAACGACAGGATTTTCTTTTGAGATACGACTATATCCTTTCCGATGCACTATTCCTTCTTTACTGATTCCCTCGCTCCCTCACAATGACGAATTAACAATGAAATTGCTTCGCTATGAAATACTATGGGTTCAACGACTTCTCCTTCTAAATCGGGTAACGTTTCAATGGAAACGTCAAGATTTTCTTTTGGGATACGAGTATCTCCTTTCCGATGCACTATTCCTTCTTTACTGAATCCCTCGCTCCCTCACAATGCCAAATTAACAATGAAATTGCTTCGCTATGAAATACTATGGGTTCAATGACATCCCCTTCCAAGTCGAGGAACACTTCTATGGAAACAACAGGATTTTCTTTTTGGATACGAGTATCTCCTTTCCGATGCACTATTTCTTCTTTACTGCATCCCTCGCTCCCTTACATTGACGAATTAACACTGAAATTTCGTCGCTATGACATACTATGGGTTCTATGACTTCTCTTTCTAAATCGTGTAACGTTTCTGTGGAAACGTGAGGACTTTCTTTTGGTATACGAGTATCTTCTTTCCAATGCACTATTCCTTCTTTACTGCATCAATCGCGCCCTCACATTGACGAAATAACACAGAAATTGCGTCGCTATGAAATACTATGGGTACTATGACTTCTCCTTCTAAATCGAGTAACGTTTCTATGGAAAAGACAGGATTTTCTTTTGGGATACGAATTTCTCCTTTCCGATGCACTATTCCTTCTTTACTGCATCCTGGCCCCCTCACATTGACGAATTAACACAGAAATTGCGACGCTATGGAATACTATGTGTTCTATGATTTGTCCTTCTAAATCGAGTAACGTTTCTATGGAAACGACAGGTTTTTCTTTTGGGATAAGAGTATCTCCCTTCCGATGCACTATTCCTTCTTTACTGCATCCCTCGCTCCCTCACATTGACGAATTATCACAGAAATGGCGTCGGTATGATATACTATGGGTTCTCTGACTTCTCGTTCTAAATCGAGTAACGTTTCTATGGATTCGTCAGGATTTTCTTTTGGGTTACGAGTATATCCTTTCCGATGCACTATTCCTTCTTTTTTGCATCCCTCGCTCACTCAAATTGACAAATTGACACAGAAATTGCGTCGCTTTGAAATACTATTGGTTATATGACATCCCCTTCCAAGTCGAGGTTCACTTCTATGGAAACAACAGGATTTTCTTTTTGGATACGAGTATCTCCATTCCGATGGACTATTAATTCTTTACTGCATCCCTCGCTCCCTCACTTTGTCGAATTAACACAGAAATTTCGTCGCTATGAAATACTATAAATTCTATGACATCTCTTTCTAAATCGTGTAACATTTCTACGGAAACGAGTGGACTTTCTTTTGGTATACGAGTATCTCCTTTCAAATGCACTATTCCTTCTTTACTGCATCCCTCGCTCCCTCACATTGACGAAATAACACAGAAATTGCGTCGCTATGAAATACTATGGGTACTATGACTTCTCCTTCTACATCGAGTGACGTTTCTATGGAAAAGACAGGATTTTCTTTTGGGATACGAATTTCTCCTTTCCGATGCACCTTTCCTTCTTTACTGCATCCCTGGCCCCCACACATTGACGAATTATCACAGAAATTTCGTCGCTATGGAATTCAATGGATTCAATGACTTCTCCTTCTAAATCGAGTAACATTTCTAATGAAACGACAGAATTCTGTATTGGGATACAATTATCTCCTTTCCGATGCACTATTCCTTCGGTACTGCAACCCTCGATCCCTCACATTGACAAATTAACACGGAAGTTGCGTCGCTATGAAATCCTGTGTGTTCTATGACATCTCTTTCAAAACGAGTAACGTTCCTATTCAAACGTCAGGATTTTCTTTTGGGATATGAATATCTCCTTTCCGAAGCACTATTCCATCTTTACTGCATCCCTCGCTCCATTACATTACAAATTAACACAGAAATTGCGTCGCTATGAAATACTATGGGTACTATGACTTCTCCTTCTACACCGAGTGACGTTTCTATGGAAAAGACAGGATTTTCTTTTGGGATACGAATTTCTCCTTTCCGATGCACAATTCCTTCTTTACTGCATCCCTGGCCCCCTCACATTGACGAATTAACACAGAATTTGCGTCGCCTTGAAATACTATGCGTTCTATGACATCTCTTTCTAAATCGAGTAACGTTTCTATTGAAACGACAGAATTTTCCTTTGGGATACTAGTATCTCCTTCCGATGCGCTATTCCTTTTTTACTGCATCCCATCGTTCCCTCACATTGAGGAATAAGCACAGAAATTGCGACGCTATGAAATACTGTGGGTTCTATAGCTCTTCCTTCTAAATCGAGTAACGCTTCAATGGAAACGACATTTTTTTCTTTTGGGATACGAGATTTCCTTTCCGATGCACTATTCCTTCTTTACTGCATCCCTCGCTCCCTCACATTGACGAATTATCACAGAAATTTTGTCGCTATGGAATTCAATGGATTCAATGACCTCTCCTCCTAAATCGAGTAACGTTTGTATTGAAACGACAGGATTTTCTTTTGGGATACGATTATCTCCTTTCCGATGCACTATTCCTTCTTTACTGCATCCCTCGATCCCTCATATTGACAAATTAACACAGAAATGGCGTCGCTATGAAATCTTGTGTGTTCTATGACATCTCCTTCTAAAACGAGTAACGTTCCTATTCAAACGTCAGGATTTTCTTTTGGGATATGAGTACATCCTTTCCGATGCACTATTCCATCTTTACTGCATTTCTCGCTCCATTACATTGACAAATTAACACAGAAATTGCGGCGCTATGAAATACTATTGGTTCTATAACATCTCCTGCTAAATCGGGTAACGTTTCTATGGAGACAACAGGATTTTCTCTTGGGATACGTGTATCTCCTTTGAGATGCACTATTCCTACTTTACTGCATTCCTCGCTCCCTCACATTAACGAATTAATACAGAAATTGCGTCGCTGTGAAATACTATGGATTCTATGACTTCTCCTTCTAAATCGGTTAGCGTTTCTATGGAATCGAGAGGATTTCCTTTTGGTATGCGAGTATCACCTTTCCGATGCACTATTCCTTCTTTACTGCATCCCTGGCCCCCTCACATTGAAGAATTAACACAGAAATTGCGACGCTATGGAATACTATGTGTTCTATAATCTCTCCTTCTAAATGGAGTAACGTTTCTATGGAAACGACAGGATTTTCTTTTGGGATGCGAGTATCTCCTTTCCGATGCAGTATTCCTTCTTTACTGCATCACTCGCTCCCTCACATTGACGAATTAACACAGAACTTGCGTCGCTATGAAATACTATGGGTTCTATAAACTTTTCTTCTAAATCGAGTACCGTTTCTATGGAAACGACAGGATTTTCTTTTGGGATACCAGAATCACCTTTCCGATGCACTATTCCTTCTTTACTGCAACCCTCGCTCCTCACATTCACGAATTAACACAGAAATTCTGTCGCTATGAAATACTATGGGTTCTATTACTTCTCCTTCTGAATCGAATAACGTTTCTCTGGAAACGAAAAGATTTTCTTTTGGGATTCGAGTATCTCCTTTCCGATGCACAATTCCTTCGTTACTGCATCCCTCGTTCCCTCACATTGACGAATTATCACAGAAATATTGTCGCTATGGAATTAAATGGATTCAATGGCTTCTCCTCCTAAATCGAGTAACGTTTGTATTGAAACGACAGGATTTTCTTTTGGGATACGATTATCTCCTTTCAAATGCACTATTCCTTCTTTACTGCATCCCTCGCTCCCTCACATTGACGAAATAACACAGAAATTGCGTCGCTATGAAATACTATGGGTACTATGACTTCTCCTTCTACATCGAGTGACGTTTCTATGGAAAAGACAGGATTTTCTTTTGGGATACGAATTTCTCCTTTCCGATGCACCTTTCCTTCTTTACTGCATCCCTGGCCCCCACACATTGACGAATTATCACAGAAATTTCGTCGCTATGGAATTCAATGGATTCAATGACTTCTCCTTCTAAATCGAGTAACATTTCTAATGAAACGACAGAATTCTGTATTGGGATACAATTATCTCCTTTCCGATGCACTATTCCTTCGGTACTGCAACCCTCGATCCCTCACATTGACAAATTAACACGGAAGTTGCGTCGCTATGAAATCCTGTGTGTTCTATGACATCTCTTTCAAAACGAGTAACGTTCCTATTCAAACGTCAGGATTTTCTTTTGGGATATGAATATCTCCTTTCCGAAGCACTATTCCATCTTTACTGCATCCCTCGCTCCATTACATTACAAATTAACACAGAAATTGCGTCGCTATGAAATACTATGGGTACTATGACTTCTCCTTCTACACCGAGTGACGTTTCTATGGAAAAGACAGGATTTTCTTTTGGGATACGAATTTCTCCTTTCCGATGCACAATTCCTTCTTTACTGCATCCCTGGCCCCCTCACATTGACGAATTAACACAGAATTTGCGTCGCCTTGAAATACTATGCGTTCTATGACATCTCTTTCTAAATCGAGTAACGTTTCTATTGAAACGACAGAATTTTCCTTTGGGATACTAGTATCTCCTTCCGATGCGCTATTCCTTTTTTACTGCATCCCATCGTTCCCTCACATTGAGGAATAAGCACAGAAATTGCGACGCTATGAAATACTGTGGGTTCTATAGCTCTTCCTTCTAAATCGAGTAACGCTTCAATGGAAACGACATTTTTTTCTTTTGGGATACGAGATTTCCTTTCCGATGCACTATTCCTTCTTTACTGCATCCCTCGCTCCCTCACATTGACGAATTATCACAGAAATTTTGTCGCTATGGAATTCAATGGATTCAATGACCTCTCCTCCTAAATCGAGTAACGTTTGTATTGAAACGACAGGATTTTCTTTTGGGATACGATTATCTCCTTTCCGATGCACTATTCCTTCTTTACTGCATCCCTCGATCCCTCATATTGACAAATTAACACAGAAATGGCGTCGCTATGAAATCTTGTGTGTTCTATGACATCTCCTTCTAAAACGAGTAACGTTCCTATTCAAACGTCAGGATTTTCTTTTGGGATATGAGTACATCCTTTCCGATGCACTATTCCATCTTTACTGCATTTCTCGCTCCATTACATTGACAAATTAACACAGAAATTGCGGCGCTATGAAATACTATTGGTTCTATAACATCTCCTGCTAAATCGGGTAACGTTTCTATGGAGACAACAGGATTTTCTCTTGGGATACGTGTATCTCCTTTGAGATGCACTATTCCTACTTTACTGCATTCCTCGCTCCCTCACATTAACGAATTAATACAGAACTTGCGTCGCTATGAAATACTATGGGTTCTATAAACTTTTCTTCTAAATCGAGTACCGTTTCTATGGAAACGACAGGTTTTTCTTTTGGGATAAGAGTATCTCCCTTCCGATGCACTATTCCTTCTTTACTGCATCCCTCGCTCCCTCACATTGACGAATTATCACAGAAATGGCGTCGGTATGATATACTATGGGTTCTCTGACTTCTCGTTCTAAATCGAGTAACGTTTCTATGGATTCGTCAGGATTTTCTTTTGGGTTACGAGTATATCCTTTCCGATGCACTATTCCTTCTTTTTTGCATCCCTCGCTCACTCAAATTGACAAATTGACACAGAAATTGCGTCGCTTTGAAATACTATTGGTTATATGACATCCCCTTCCAAGTCGAGGTTCACTTCTATGGAAACAACAGGATTTTCTTTTTGGATACGAGTATCTCCATTCCGATGGACTATTAATTCTTTACTGCATCCCTCGCTCCCTCACTTTGTCGAATTAACACAGAAATTTCGTCGCTATGAAATACTATAAATTCTATGACATCTCTTTCTAAATCGTGTAACATTTCTACGGAAACGAGTGGACTTTCTTTTGGTATACGAGTATCTCCTTTCAAATGCACTATTCCTTCTTTACTGCATCCCTCGCTCCCTCACATTGACGAAATAACACAGAAATTGCGTCGCTATGAAATACTATGGGTACTATGACTTCTCCTTCTACATCGAGTGACGTTTCTATGGAAAAGACAGGATTTTCTTTTGGGATACGAATTTCTCCTTTCCGATGCACCTTTCCTTCTTTACTGCATCCCTGGCCCCCACACATTGACGAATTATCACAGAAATTTCGTCGCTATGGAATTCAATGGATTCAATGACTTCTCCTTCTAAATCGAGTAACATTTCTAATGAAACGACAGAATTCTGTATTGGGATACAATTATCTCCTTTCCGATGCACTATTCCTTCGGTACTGCAACCCTCGATCCCTCACATTGACAAATTAACACGGAAGTTGCGTCGCTATGAAATCCTGTGTGTTCTATGACATCTCTTTCAAAACGAGTAACGTTCCTATTCAAACGTCAGGATTTTCTTTTGGGATATGAATATCTCCTTTCCGAAGCACTATTCCATCTTTACTGCATCCCTCGCTCCATTACATTACAAATTAACACAGAAATTGCGTCGCTATGAAATACTATGGGTACTATGACTTCTCCTTCTACACCGAGTGACGTTTCTATGGAAAAGACAGGATTTTCTTTTGGGATACGAATTTCTCCTTTCCGATGCACAATTCCTTCTTTACTGCATCCCTGGCCCCCTCACATTGACGAATTAACACAGAATTTGCGTCGCCTTGAAATACTATGCGTTCTATGACATCTCTTTCTAAATCGAGTAACGTTTCTATTGAAACGACAGAATTTTCCTTTGGGATACTAGTATCTCCTTCCGATGCGCTATTCCTTTTTTACTGCATCCCATCGTTCCCTCACATTGAGGAATAAGCACAGAAATTGCGACGCTATGAAATACTGTGGGTTCTATAGCTCTTCCTTCTAAATCGAGTAACGCTTCAATGGAAACGACATTTTTTTCTTTTGGGATACGAGATTTCCTTTCCGATGCACTATTCCTTCTTTACTGCATCCCTCGCTCCCTCACATTGACGAATTATCACAGAAATTTTGTCGCTATGGAATTCAATGGATTCAATGACCTCTCCTCCTAAATCGAGTAACGTTTGTATTGAAACGACAGGATTTTCTTTTGGGATACGATTATCTCCTTTCCGATGCACTATTCCTTCTTTACTGCATCCCTCGATCCCTCATATTGACAAATTAACACAGAAATGGCGTCGCTATGAAATCTTGTGTGTTCTATGACATCTCCTTCTAAAACGAGTAACGTTCCTATTCAAACGTCAGGATTTTCTTTTGGGATATGAGTACATCCTTTCCGATGCACTATTCCATCTTTACTGCATTTCTCGCTCCATTACATTGACAAATTAACACAGAAATTGCGGCGCTATGAAATACTATTGGTTCTATAACATCTCCTGCTAAATCGGGTAACGTTTCTATGGAGACAACAGGATTTTCTCTTGGGATACGTGTATCTCCTTTGAGATGCACTATTCCTACTTTACTGCATTCCTCGCTCCCTCACATTAACGAATTAATACAGAAATTGCGTCGCTGTGAAATACTATGGATTCTATGACTTCTCCTTCTAAATCGGTTAGCGTTTCTATGGAATCGAGAGGATTTCCTTTTGGTATGCGAGTATCACCTTTCCGATGCACTATTCCTTCTTTACTGCATCCCTGGCCCCCTCACATTGAAGAATTAACACAGAAATTGCGACGCTATGGAATACTATGTGTTCTATAATCTCTCCTTCTAAATGGAGTAACGTTTCTATGGAAACGACAGGATTTTCTTTTGGGATGCGAGTATCTCCTTTCCGATGCAGTATTCCTTCTTTACTGCATCACTCGCTCCCTCACATTGACGAATTAACACAGAACTTGCGTCGCTATGAAATACTATGGGTTCTATAAACTTTTCTTCTAAATCGAGTACCGTTTCTATGGAAACGACAGGATTTTCTTTTGGGATACCAGAATCACCTTTCCGATGCACTATTCCTTCTTTACTGCAACCCTCGCTCCTCACATTCACGAATTAACACAGAAATTCTGTCGCTATGAAATACTATGGGTTCTATTACTTCTCCTTCTGAATCGAATAACGTTTCTCTGGAAACGAAAAGATTTTCTTTTGGGATTCGAGTATCTCCTTTCCGATGCACAATTCCTTCGTTACTGCATCCCTCGTTCCCTCACATTGACGAATTATCACAGAAATATTGTCGCTATGGAATTAAATGGATTCAATGGCTTCTCCTCCTAAATCGAGTAACGTTTGTATTGAAACGACAGGATTTTCTTTTGGGATACGATTATCTCCTTTTCGATGCACTATTCCTTCTTTACTACATCCCTCGATCCCTCATATTGACAAATTAACACAGAAATGGCGTCGCTATTAAATCTTGTGTGCTCTATGACATCTCCTTCTAAAACGAGTAACGTTCCTATCAAACGTCAGGATTTTCTTTTGGGATATGAGTATCTCCTTTCCGATGCACTATTCCATCTTTACTGCATCTCTCGCTCCTTCACATTGACGAATTAACACCGACATTGCTTTGCTATGAAATACTATGGATTCTATGATGTCTCCTTCTAAATCGAGTAACGATTCTGTAGAAACGACAGGATTTTCTTTTGGGATATGAGCATCTCCTTTCCGATGCGCTATTCCTTCTGTACTGCATCCCTCGCTCCCTCACATTGACGAAATAACACAGAAATTGCGTCGCTATGAAATACTATGGGTACTATGACTTCTCCTTCTAAATCGAGTAACGTTTCTATGGAAAAGACAGGATTTTCTTTTGGGATACGAATTACTCCTTTCCGATGCACTATTCCTTCTTTACTGCATCCCTGGCCCCATCACATTGACGAATTTTCTCAGAAATTTCGTCGCTATGGAATTCAATGGATTCAATGACTTCTCCTTCTAAATCGAGTAACATTTCTATTGAAACGACAGGATTTTCTTTTGGGATACGATTATCTCCTTTCCGATGCACTATTCCTTCTGTACTCCATCCCTCGATCCCTCACATTGGCAAATTAACACACAACTGGCGCCGCTATGAAATCCTGTGTGTTCCATGACATCTCCTTCTAAAACCAGTAACGTTCCTATTCAAACGTCAGGATTTTCTTTTGGGATATGAGTATCTCCTTTCCGATGCACTATTCCATCTTTACTACATTCCTCGCTCCATTACATTGACAAAATAACACAGAAATTGCGTCGCTATTAAAATACTATTGGTTCAATTACATCTCCTGTTAGATCGAGTAACGTTTCTGTGGACACAACAGGATGTTCTTTTGGGATACGAGTATCTCCTTTCCGATGCACTTTTCCTTCTTTACTGCATCCCTCGCTCCCTCACATTGACGAATTAACACTGACATTGCGTCGCTATGTAATTCTATGGGTTCAATGACTTCTCCTTCTAAATCGAGTAACGTTTCTATAGAAAGGACGGGATTATCTTTTGGGATACGACTGTCTCCTTTCCGATCCGCTATTCCTTCATTACTGCTTCCCTCGCTGCCTCACATTGACGAATTAACGCAGAAATTGCGTAGCTATGAAATACTATGTGTTCTATCACTTCTACTTCGAGTAACGTTTCTATGGAAACGACAGGATTTTCTTTTGGTATACGAGTATCTCCTTTCCGATGCACTATTCCATCTGAACTGCATCCCTCGCTCCCTCACATTGGCGAATTGACACGGAAATTGCGTCGCGATGGAATACTTTGGGTTCAATGATTTCTCTTTCTAAATCGAGTAACATTTCTACGGAAACGAAAGGATTTTCTTTTGGGATACGAGTATCTCCTTTCCTATGCACTATTCCTTCTTTACTGCATCCCTCGCTCCCTCACTTTGACGAATTAACACAGAAATGGCGTCGCTATGAACTACTATGTGATCTATGATTTCTCCTTCTAAATCCAGTAATGTTTCTATGGAAACGTCAGGATTTTCTTTTCGGATACGAATATCTCCTTTCCGATGCATTATTCCTTCTTTACTGCATCCCTGGCTCCCTCACATTAACGAATTATCACAGAAATAGCGTCGCTATGGAATACTATGTGTTCAATGACTTCTCCTTCTAAATCGAGTAACGTTTCTATTGAAACGACAGTATTTTCATCTGGGATACGAGTATCTCATTTCCGATGCACTATTCCGCCTTTACTACATGCGTAGCTCCCCCACATTGATCAATTAACATAGAAATGGCGTTGCTATGAAATACTATGGGTTCCATGACTTCTCCTTCTAAATCGAGTAACGATTATATTGAAACGACAGGATTTTCTTTTGGGATACAAGTATCTCCTTTCCGATGCACTATTCCTTCTTTACTGCATCCCTCGCTCCCTCACATTGACGAATTAACACAGAACATGCGTCGATATGAAATACTATGGGTTCTATAAATTCTTCTTATAAATCGAGTACCGTTTCTATTGAAACGACAGGATTTTCTTTTGGGATACCAGGATTTCCTTTCCGATGCACTATTCCTTCTTTACTGCATCCCTCGCTCCCTCACATTCACGAATTAACACAGAAATTGCGTCGCTATGAAATACTATGGGTTCTATGACTTCTCCTTCTAAATCGGGTAACGTTTCTATGGAATCGAGAGGATTTTCTTTTGGTATACGAGTATCTCCTCCCCGATGCACTATTCCTTCTTTACTGCATCTCTCGCTCCTTCACATTGACGAATTAACACAGAAATTGCGTGGCTATGATATATTATGGGTTCTATGACTTCTTCTTCTAAATCGAGTGACGTATCCATTGAAACGACAGGATTTTCTTTTGGGATACGAGTATCCCCTTTCCGATGCACTATTCCTTCTTTACTGCGTCCCTCGCTCCCTCACATTGGCGAATGGACACAGAAATTGCGTCGCTATGAAATACTATCAGTTCAATTTCTCCTTCTAAATCGAGTAACGTTTCCATTGAAACGACAAGATTTTCTTTTGGGATACGAGTAGCTCCTTTGCGATGCACTATTCCATCTTTACTGCATCTCTCACTCCCTTACATTGGCGAGTTAACACAGAAATTGCGTCGCTATCGAATACTATGTGTTCAATGACTTCTCCTTCTAAATCGAGTAACGTTTCTATGGAAACGACAGGATTTTCTTTTGGTATACGTGTGTCTCATTTCCGATGCACTATTCCTTCTTTACTGCATCCCTTGCTCCCTCACATTGACGATTTATCACAGAAATGGCGTCGGTATGATATACTATGGGTTCTCTGACTTCTCGTTCTAAATCGAGTAACGTTTCTATGGATTCGTCAGGATTTTCTTTTGGGTTACGAGTATCTCCTTTCCGATGCACTATTCCTTCTTTACTGCATCCCTCGCTCCCTCAAATTGACAAATTAACACAGAAATTGCGTCGCTTTGAAATACTATTGGTTATATGACATCCCCTTCCAAGTCGAGGATCACTTCTATGGAAACAACAGGATTTTCTTTTGGTATACGTGTATCTCCTTTAAGATGCACTATTCCTACTTTACTGCATCCCTCGCTCCCTCACATTGACGAATTATCACAGAAATTTTGTCGCTATGGAATTCAATGGATTCAATGACCTCTCCTCCTAAATCGAGTATTGAAACGACAGGATTTTCTTTTGGGATACGATTATCTCCTTTCCGATGCACTATTCCTTCTTTACTGCATCCCTCGATCCCTCATATTGACAAATTAACACAGAAATGGCGTCGCTATTAAATCTTGTGTGTTCCATGACATCTCTTTCTAAAACCAGTAACGTTCCTATTCAAACGTCAGTATTTTCTTTTGGGATATGAGTATCTCCTTTCCGATGCACTATTCCATCTTTACTGCATCCCTCGCTCCATTACATTGACAAATTAACACAGAATTTGCATCGCTATGAAGTACTATTGGTTCTATAACATCTCCTGCTAAATCGATTTACGTTTCTATGGAGACAACAGGATTTTCTTTTGGGATACGAGTATCTCCTTTCCGATGCATTATTCCTTCTTTAATGCATTCCTCGCTCCCTCACATTAACGAATTAACACAGAAATTGCGTCGCTGTGAAATACTATGGATTCTATGACTTCTACTTCTAAATCGGTTAGCGTTTCTATGTAATCGAGTGGGTTTTCTTTTGGTATACGAGTATCTCCTTTCCGATGCACTATTCCTTCTTTACTGCATCTCTCGCTCCTTCACATTGACGAATTAACACCGACATTGATTTGCTATGAAATACTATGGATTCTATGACTTCTCCTTCTAAACCGAGTAACGTTTCTGTAGAAACGACAGGATTTTCTTTTGGCATATGAGCATCTCCTTTCCGAAGCGCTATTCCTTCTGTACTGCATCCCTGGCTCTCTCACATTGACGAATTAACACAGAAATTGCGTCGGTATGGAATTCTATGGGTTCTATGACTTCTCCTTCTAAGCCGAGTAATGTTTCTATGGAATCGATTGGATATTCATTTGGTATACGGGCATCTCCTTTCCGATGCGCTATTCCTTCTTTACTGCATCCCTGGCTCCCTCACATTGACGAATTAACACAGAAATTGCGTCGCTATGGAATACTATGGGTTCTATGACTTCTCCTTCTAAATCGAGTAACGTTTCAATGGAATCGACAGGAATTTCTTTTGGTATTCGAGTATCTCCTTTCCGATGCACTATTCCTTCTCTTCTGCATCCCTCGCTCCTTTACATCGACGAATTACCACAGAACTTGGGTCACTATGATGTACTATGAGTTCTATAACTTCTCCTTCTAAATCGAGTAACATTTCCATGGAAACAACAGGATTTTCTTTTGGAATACGACTATCTCCTTTCCGATGCACTATTCCTTCTGTACTGCATCCCTCGCTCCCTCACATTGACGATTTAACACAGAAATGGCGTCGGTATGATATACTATTGGTTCTCTGACATCCCCTTCCAAGTCGGGGACCACTTCTATGGAAACAACAGGATTTTCTTTTTGGATACGAGTATCTCCTTTCCGATGCACTATTCCTTCTTTACTGCATCCCTCGCTCCCTCACATTGACGAATTAACACAGAAATTTCGTCGCTATGAAATACTATGGGTTCTATGACTTATCTTTCTAAGTCGTGTAACGTTTCTATGGAAACGATAGGACTTTCTTTTGGTATACGAGTATCTTGTTTCCAATGCACTATTCCTTCTTTACTGCATCCCTCGCTCCCTCACATTGACGAAATAACACAGAAATTGCGTCGCTATGAAATACTATGGGTACTATCACTTCTCCTTCTAAATCGAGTAACGTTTCTATGGAAAAGAGAGGATTTTCTTTTGGGATACAAATTACTCCTTTCCGATGCACTATTCCTTCTTTACTGCATCCCTGGCCCACTCACATTGACGAATTTTCTCAGAAATTTCGTCGCTATGGAATTCAATGGATTCAATGACTTCTCCTTCTAAATCGAGTAACATATCTATTGAAACGACAGGATTTTCTTTTGGGATACGATTATCTCCTTTCCGATGCACTATTCCTTCTGCACTCCATCCCTCGATCAATCACATTGGCAAATTAACACACAACTGGCGCCGCTATGTAATCCTGTGTGTTCCATGACATCTCCTTCTAAAACCAGTAACGTTCCTATTCAAACGTCAGTATTTTCTTTTGGGATATGAGTATCTCCTTTCCGATGCACTATTCCATCTTTACTGCATCCCTCGCTCCATTACATTGACAAAATAACACAGAAATTGCGTCGCTATGAAATACTATTGGTTCAATTACATCTCCTGCTAGATCGAGTAACGTTTCTGTGGACACAACAGGATTTTCTTTTGGGATACGAGTATCTCCTTTCCGATGCACTATTCCTTCCTTAATGCACTCCTCGCTCCCTCACATTGACGAAATAACACAGAAATTGCGTCGCTATGAAATACTATGGGTTCTATGACTTTTCCTTCTAAATCGAGTAACGTTTCTATGGAATCGAGAGGATTTTCTTTTGGTATACGAGTATCTGCTTTCCGATGCACTATTCCTTCTTTACTGCATCCCTCGCTCCCTTACATCGACGAATTACCATAGAACTTGCATCGCTATGAAATACTATGGGTTCTATGACTTCTCGTTCTAAATCGAGTAACGTTTCTATGGATTCGTCAGGATTTTCTTTTGGGTTACGAGTATCTCCTTTCCGATGCACTATTCCTTCTTTACTGCATCCCTCGCTCCCTCAAATTGACAAATTAACACAGAAATTGCGTCGCTTTGAAATACTATTGGTTATATGACATCCCCTTCCAAGTCGAGGATCACTTCTATGGAAACAACAGGATTT
The DNA here is from genome assembly GCF_021461385.2 of Schistocerca piceifrons. Taxonomy (NCBI): domain Eukaryota; kingdom Metazoa; phylum Arthropoda; class Insecta; order Orthoptera; family Acrididae; genus Schistocerca; species Schistocerca piceifrons. The sequence goes on along the minus strand of NC_060138.1, from coordinate 37,964,780 downwards.
TCTTTTGGTATACGTGTATCTGCTTTGAGATGCACTATTCCTACTTTACTGCATCTCTCGCTCCCTCACATTGACGAATTATCACAGAAATGGCGTCGGTATGATATACTATGGGTTCTCTGACTTCTCGTCCTAAATCGAGTAACGTTTCTATGGATTCGTCAGGATTTTCTTTTGGGTTACGAGTATCTCCTTTCCGATGCACTATTCCTTCTTTACTGCGTCCCTCGCTCCCTCAAATTGACAAATTAACACAGAAATTCCGTCGCTTTGAAACACTATTGGTTATATGACATCCCCTTCCAAGTCGAGGATCACTTCTATGGAAACAACAGGATTTTCTTTTGGGATACGAGTTTCTCCTTTCCGATGCACTATTCCTTCTTTACTGCATCCCTCGCTCCCTCACATTGACGAATTATCACAGAAATTTTGTCGCTATGGAATTCAATGGATTCAATGACCTCTCCTCCTAAATCGAGTATTGAAACGACAGGATTTTCTTTTGGGATACGATTATCTCCTTTCCGATGCACTATTCCTTCTTTACTGCATCCCTCGATCCCTCATATTGACAAATTAACACAGAAATGGCGTCGCTATTAAATCTTGTGTGTTCCATGACATCTCTTTCTAAAACCAGTAACGTTCCTATTCAAACGTCAGTATTTTGTTTTGGGATATGAGTATCTCCTTTCCGATGCACTATTCCATCTTTACTGCATCCCTCGCTCCATTACATTGACAAATTAACACAGAATTTGCGTCGCTATGAAGTACTATTGGTTCTATAACATCTCCTGCTAAATCGATTTACGTTTCTATGGAGACAACAGGATTTTCTTTTGGGATACGAGTATCTCCTTTCCGATGCATTATTCCTTCTTTAATGCATTCCTCGCTCCCTCACATTAACGAATTAACACCGACATTGCGTTGCTATGAAATACTATGGATTCTATGACTTCTCCTTCTAAACCGAGTAACGTTTCTGTAGAAACGACAGGATTTTCTTTTGGCATATGAGCATCTCCTTTCCGAAGCGCTATTCCTTCTGTACTGCATCCCTGGCTCTCTCACATTGACGAATTAACACAGAAATTGCGTCGGTATGGAATTCTATGGGTTCTATGACTTCTCCTTCTAAGCCGAGTAATGTTTCTATGGAATCGATTGGATATTCATTTGGTATACGGGCATCTCCTTTCCGATGCGCTATTCCTTCTTTACTGCATCCCTGGCTCCCTCACATTGACGAATTAACACAGAAATTGCGTCGCTATGGAATACTATGGGTTCTGTGACTTCTCCTTCTAAATCGAGTAACGTTTCAATGGAATCGACAGGAATTTCTTTTGGTATTCGAGTATCTCCTTTCCGATGCACTATTCCTTCTGTACTGCATCCCTCGCTCCCTCACATTGACGATTTAACACAGAAATGGCGTCGGTATGATATACTATTGGTTCTCTGACATCCCCTTCCAAGTCGGGGACCACTTCTATGGAAACAACAGGATTTTCTTTTTGGATACGAGTATCTCCTTTCCGATGCACTATTCCTTCTTTACTGCATCCCTCGCTCCCTCACATTGACGAATTAACACAGAAATGGCGTCGCTATGAAACACTATGGGTTCTATGACTTCTCATTCTAAATCGGGTAACGTTTCTATGGAATCGAGAGGATTTTCTTTTGGTATACGACTATCTCCTTTCCGATGCACTATTCCGTCTGTACTGCATCCCTCGCTCCCTCACATTGAGGAATTAACACAGAAATTGCGTCGCCTTGAAATACTATGCGTTCTATGACATCTCTTTCTAAATCGAGTAACGTTTCTATTGTAACGACAGGATTCTCTTTTGGGATACGAGTATCTCCTTTTGCGATGCACCATTCCTTCCCGACTGCATCCCTGGCTCCCTCACATTCACGAATTAACACAGAAATTGGGACGCTGTGGAATACTATGTGTTCTATGACTTTTTCTTTTTATCGAGTAACGATTCTTTGGAAACGACAGGACTTACTTTTGGGATTCGTGTATCTCCTTTCCGTAGCACTATTCCTTCTTTTTTAGAGCATCCGTCGCTCCCTCACATTGAAGATTTAACACATAAATTGCGTCGCGATGATGTAATATGGGTTCTATAACTTCTCCTTCTAAATCGAGTAACGTTTCTATTGAAACGACATGATTTTTTTTGGGGTACGAGTATCTCCGTTGCGATGCACTATTCTTTCTTACTGCATCCCTCGCTCCCTCACATTGATGAATTAACAATGAAATAGCGTCGCCATGAAATATTATGGGTTCTATGACATCTCCTTCTTAATCGAGTAACGTTTCTATGGAAATTACAGCATTTTCTTTTGGGATACGAGTATCTCCTTTCCGATGCACTATTCCTTTTTTACTGCATCCTATCGTTCCCTCACATTGAGGAATAAGCACAGAAATTGCGTCGCTATGAAATACTTTAGGTGTTATTAGCTATCCTCCTAAATCGAGTAACGTTTAAATGGAAACGACATTATTTTCATTTGGGATACGTGTATCTCCTATCCGATGCACTATTCCTTCTTTACTGCATCCCTCGCTCCCACACATTGACGAATTAACACAGAAATGGCATCGCTATTAAATACTATGGGTTCTATGACTTCTCCTTCTAAATCGAGTACCGTTTCTACGGAAACGACAGGATTTTCCTTTGGGATACGAGTATCTACTTTCCGATGCACTATTCCTTCTTTACTGCATCCTTCGTTCCCTCACATTGAGGAATAAGAACAGAAATTGCGTCGCTATGTAATACTATTCGTTCTATGGATTCACCTTCCAAATCGAGTAACGTTTCTATGGAAACGACAGGATTTTCTTTTGGGATATGAGCATCTCCATTCCAATGCACTATTCCTTCTTTACTGCATCCATCACTCCCTCACATTGACGAATTAACACAGAAATTGCGTCGCTATGAAATACTATGTGTTCTATGACTTCTCCTTCTAAGTCGAGTAACGTTTCAAAGGAAACGACAGAATTGTCTTTTGGGATACGAGTATCTCCATTCCGATGCACTATTCCTTCTGTACTGCATCCCTCGCTTCCTCACATTGACGAATTAACACAGAAATGGCGTCGCTATGAAATACTATGTGTAATATGACTTCTCCTTCTGAATCGAGCAACGTTTCTATTGACACGGCAGGATTTTCTTTTGGGATACGAGTATCTCATTTCCGATGCAATTTTCCTTCTTTACTGCATCCCTGGCTCCCCCACACAGAGAATTATCACAAAAATTGCCTCGCTATGGAATTCCGTGGGTTCAATGATTTCTCCTTCTAAATCGAGTAACGTTTCTATGGAAACGACAGGATTTTCTTTTGGGATACGAGTATCTCCTTTCCGATGCACTATTGCTTCTTTACTGCATCCCTCGCTCCCTCACATTGACGAATTAACACAGAACTTTCGTCGCTATGATATACTATGGGTTCTATAACTTCTTCTTCTAAATCGAGTACCGTTTCTATTGAAACGACTGGATCTCCATTTGAGATACCAGTATCTCCTTTCCGATGCACTATTCCATCTGTACTGCATCCCTCGCTCCCCCACATTGGCGAATTAACACAGAAATTGCGTCGCTATGAAATACTATGGGTTCTATGACTTCTCCTTCCAAATCGAGTAACGTTTCAATTGAATCGACAGGATTTTCTTTTGGGATACGTGTATCTCCCTTCCGATGCACTATTCCTTCTTTACTGCATCCCTCGCACCTTCACATTAACGATTTATCAGAGAAATTGCGTCGCTATGGAATACTATGTGTTCAATGATTTCTCGCTCTAAATCGAGTAACATTTCTGCAGAAACGAAAGGATTTTCTTTTGGGATACGAGTATCTCCTTTCCGTGCACTATTCCTTCTTCACTGCATCCTTCGCTCCCTCACATTAACGATTTATCAGAGAAATTGCGTCGCCAAGGGAATACTTAGTGTTCAATGATTTCTCTCTCTAAATCGAGTAACATTTCTAAGGTAACGAAAGGATTTTCTTTTGGGATACGAGTATCTCCTTTCCGATGCACTATTCCTTCTTTACTGCATCCCTCGCTCCCTCACATTGACGAATTAACACAGAAATGGCGTCGCTGTGAAGTACTGTGTGATCTATGACTTCTCCTTCTAAATCGAGTAACGTTTCTATGGAAACGAGAGGATTCTCTTTTGGTATAGGAGTATCTCCTTTCCGATGCACTATTTCTTCTTTACTGCATCCCTGGCTCCCTCACATTGACGAATTAAGACAGAAATTGCGTCGCAATACAAAGCTATGGGTTCTACGACTTCTCCTTCTAAATCGAGTAACGATTCTATGGAAACGACAGGACTTTCTGTTGGGATAAAACTATGTCCATTCCGATGCACTATTCCGTTTTTACTTCATCCCTCGCTCCCTCAGTTTGACGAATAAGCACAGAAAATGCGTCGCTATGAAATAGTATGGGTTCTACGACTTCTCCTTCTAAATCTAGAAACGTTTCTATGGAAACGATAGGATTTCCTTTTGGTATACGACTATCTCCTTTACGATGCACTATTCCGTCTGTATTGCATCCTTCGCTCCCTCACATTGGCGAATTAACACAGACATTGCGTGTCTATGATATATTATGGGTTCTATGACTTCTCCTTCTAAATCGAGTAACGTTTCTATGGAAACGAAGGGATTTTCTTTTGGGATACGAGTATCTCCTTTCCGATGCACTATTCCTTCTTTACTAAGTCCCTCGCTCCCCCACTTTGGCGAATTGACACAGAAATTGCGTCGCTATGAAATACTATGGGTTCTATTTCTCCTTCTAAATCGAGTAACGTCTCCATTGAAACTACAGGATTTTCGTTTGTGATGCGAGTATCTCCATTCCGATGCACTATTCCTTTTTTACTGCATTTCTCGCTCCCTCACATTGACGAATTAACACAGAAATAGCGTCGCTATCGAATATTATGTGTTCTATGACTTCTCCTTCTAAATCGAGTAACAATTCTATGGAAACGACAGGATTTGCTTTTAAGATACGACTATATGCTTTCCGATGCACTATTCCTTCTTTACTGCATCCCTTCCTCCCGCACAATGACGAATTAACACAGAAATTGCGTCGCTATGAAATACTATGGGTTCAATGACTTCTCCTTCTAAATCGAGTAACGATTCTATGGAAACGACAGGATTTTGTTTTGGTATACTAGTATCTTCTTTCCGATGCACTATTCCTTCTTTACTGCATCCGTCGCTCCCTCACATTGACGAATTAACACAGAAATGGCGTCGGTATGAAATACTATTTGTTCTATGACCTCTCCTTCTAAATCGAGTAGCGTTTCTAAGGAAATGTCAGGATTTTCTTTTGGGATACGAGTATCTCCTTTCCGATGCACTATTCCTTCTTTACTGCATGCCTCGCTCCTTCAAATTGACAAATTAACACAGAAATTGCGTCGCTATGAAATACTATTGGTTCTATGACATCCCCTTCCAAGTCGAGGATCACTCGTATGGAAACAACAGGATTTTCATTTTGGATACGAGTATCTCCTTTCCGATGCACTATTCCTTCTTTACTGCATCCCTCGCTCCCTCACATTGACGAATGAACACAGAAATTTCGTCGCTATTAAATACTATGGGTTCTATGACTACTCTTTCTAAATCGTGTAACGTTTCTATGCAAACGACAGGACTTTCTTTTGGTATACGAGTATCTGCTTTCCAATGCACTATTCCTTCTTTACTGCTTCCCTCGCTCCCTCACATTGACGAAATAACACACAAATTGCGTCGCTATGAAATACTATGTGTACTATGACTTTTCCTTCTAAATCGAGTAACGTTTCTATGGAAAAGACAGGATTTTCTTTTGGGATACGAATTTCTCCTTTCCGATGCACTACTCTTTCTTTACTGCATCCCTGGCACCCTAACATTGACGAATTAACACAGAAATTGCGACGCTATGGAATACTATGTGTTCTATGACTTCTTCTAAATCGATTAATGTTTCTATAGAAAAGACAGGATTTTTTTTGGGGTACGAGTTTCTCCTTTCCGATGAGCTATTCGTTCGTTACTGTATCTCTGGCTCCCTCACATTGACGATTTAACACAGAAATTGGGTCGCCTTGAAATACTATGCGTTCTATGACATCTCTTTCTAAATCGAGCAGCGTTTCTATTGAAACGACAGGATTTTCTTTTGGGATACGAGTATCTCATTACCGATGCACTATTATTTCTTTATTGCATCCTTGGCTCAGTCACATTGACGAATTAACACTGATATTGCGTCCCTATGCAATACTATGAGTTCTATGACTTCTCGTTCAAAATCGAGTATCGTTTGTATGGAAACGACAGAATTTTCTATTGGCATACGACTATCTTCTTTCCGATGCACTATTCCTTCTGTACTGCATCCTTCCCTCCCTCACATTGGCGAATTAACACAGAAATTGCGTCGCAATGAATTACAAAGGGTTGTATAGCTTTTCCTTGTAAATCGGGTAACGTTTCTATGGATACAACAGTAGTTTCTTTTGGTATACGAGTATCTCCTTTCCGATGCACTATTCCTTCTTTACTGCATCCCTCGCTCCCTCAAATTGACAAATTAACACAGGAATTGCGTCGCTATGAAATACCAAGGGTTCTATGACTTCTCCTACTAAATCGAGTAACGTTTCTATGGAAACGACAGAATTGTCATTTAGGATACGACTATCTCCTATCCGATGCACTATTCCTTCTGTTCTGCATCCCTCGCTCCCTCACATTGGCGAATTAACACAGAAATTGCGTCGCTATGAAATACTATGGGTGCAATGACTTCTCCTTCTAAATCGAGTAACGTTTCTATTGGGACGACAGGATTTTCTTTTGGGATACGAGTACCTCCTTTCCGATGCACTTTTCCATCTTAACTGCATCCCTGGCTCCCTCATATTGACGAACTATCACAGAAATTGCGTCGCTATGAAATTCAATGGGTTCAATGACTTTACCTTCTAAATCGAGTAACGTTTCTATGGAAACGACAGGATTTTCTTTTGGGATACGACTATCTCCTTTCCGATGCACTATTCCTTCTTTACTGCATCACTCGCTCCCTCACATTAACAAATTAACGTTGAAATTGTGTCGCTATGAAATACTATGTGTTCTATGACTTCCCCTTCTAAATCAAGTAACGTTTCTATGGAAACGTCAGGATTGTCTTTTGGGATACGTGTATTTCCTTTCCGATGCACAATTCCTTCTTTACTGCATCCCTCGCTCATTCAAATTGACAAATTAACGCAGAAATTGGGTCGCGATGATATACTATTGGATCTATGACATCCCCTTCCAAGTCGAGTAACGCTTCTATGGAAACAACAGGATTTTCATTTTGGATACGAGTATCTCCTTTCCAAAGCACTATTCCGTCTTTACTGCATCCCTCGCTCCCACACATTGACGAATTAACACAGAAATTGCGTCGCTATGAAATACTATGGGTACTATAACTTCTCCTTCTAACTCGATTAACGTTTCTATGGAAAAGACAGGATTTTCTTTTGGGATACCAATTTCTCCTTTCCGCTGCACTATTCTTCCTTTACTGTATTTCTGGCCTCCTCTCATTGACGAATTAACACAGAAATTGCGACGCTATGGAATACTATGTGTTCTATGACTTCTCCTTCTAAATCGAGTTACGTTTCTGTGGAAACGACAGGATTTTCTTTTGGCATACGAGTATCTCCTTTACGATGCACTATTCCTTCTTTACTGCATCCGTCGCTCCCTCACATTGGCGAATTAACACAGAAATTGCGTCGCTATGAAATACTATGGGTTCTATGACTTCTCCTTCTAAATCGAGTAACGTTTCTATTGAAACGACAGGATTTTCATTTGGGATACGTGTTTCTCCATTCCGATGCACTATTCCTTCTTTACTGCATCCCTCGCTCCCTCACATTGACGATTTATCACAGAAATTGCGTCGCTATGGAATACTATGGGTTCAATGATTTCTCTTTCTAAATCGAGTAACATTTCTACGGAAACGAAAGGATTTTCTTTTGGGGTACGAGTATTTCCTTTCCGATGCACTATTCCATCTTTACTGCATCCCTCGCTCCCTCACAATGACGAATAACACAGAAATTGCGTCGCCATGATATACTATGTGTTCTATAACTTCTCCTACTAAATCGAGTAACGTTACCACGGAAACGATTGGATTTTCTTTTGGGATACGAGTATCGTCTTTCTGATGCACTATTCCTTCTTTACTTCATCCCTCGCTCCCTAACATTGACGAATTAACACAGAAATGGCGTCGCTATGGAGTACTATGTGATCGATGACTACTCCTTCTAAATCGAGTACCGTTTCTATGGAAACGTCAGGATTTACTTTTCGGATACGAATGTCTCCTATCCGATGCATTATTCCTTCTTTACTGCATCCCTGGCTCCCTCACATTGAACAATTATCACAGAAATTGCGACGCTATGCAATACTATGGGTTCTATGACTTATCCTTCTAAATCAAGTAAAGTTTCAATGGAAACGACATTATTTTCTTTTGGCATACGAGCATCTCCTATCCGATGACTATTCCTTCTTTACTGCTACCCTCGTTCCCTCACATTAACAAATTAACGCTGAAATTGTGTCGCTACGAAATACTATGTGTTCTATGGCTTCTCCTTCTAAATCAAGTAACGTTTCTATGGAAACGGCAGGATTTAATTATTAGATGCGAGTGTCTCCTTCTTGATGCACTATTCCTTCATTACTGCATCCCTCGCTCCCTCACATTGACGAATTAACACAGAAATTGCGTCGCTATAAAAAGCTATGGGTTCTATGACTTCTCCCTCTAAATCAAGTAACGAATCTATTGAAACGACAGGATTTTCTTTTGGGATACGAGTATATCCTTTCCGATGCACTATTCTTCCTTTACTGCATCCCTCGCTCCCTCACATTGACGAATTAACAATGAAATAGCGTCGCTATGAAATACTATTAATCTATGACTTCTCCTTCTTAATCGAGTAACGTTTCTATGGAAACGACAGGATTTTCTTTTAGAATACGAGTATCTTCTTTCCGATGCACTATTTCTTCTTTACTACATCCCATCGTTCCCTCACATTGAGGAATAAGCACAGAAATTGCGTCGCTATGAAATACTATGGGTTCCATGACTTATCCTTCTAAATCGAGTAACGTTTCAATGGAAACAACATTATTTCCTTTTGGGATACGAGTATCTCCTTTCCGATGCACTATTCCTTCTTTACTGCATTCCTCGCTCCCTCACATTGACGAATTAACACAGAAATGGCATCGCTACGAAATACTATGGGTTCTATGACTTCTCCTTCTAAATCGAGTAACGTTTCTACGGAAACGACAGGATTTTCTTTTGGGATACGAGCATCTACTTTCCGATGCACTATTCGCTCTTTACTGCATCCCTCGTTCCCTCACATTGAGGAATAAGCACAGAAATTGCGTCGCTATGATATACTATTGGTTCAATGGATTCTCCTTCTAAATCGAGTAACGTTTCTATGGAAACGACAGGATTTTCTTTTGGGATACTAGCATCTCCTTTCCGATGCACTATTCCATTTTTACTGCATCCCTCGCTCCCTCACATTGACGAATCAACAATGAAACAGTGGCGCTATGAAATACTGTGAGTTCTATGTCTTATCCTTCTAAATCGAGTAACGTTTCTATGGAAGCGTCAGGATTTTCTTTGGGATACGAGTATCTCCTTTCCGATGCACTATTCCTTCTTTACTGCATCCTTCGCTCCCTCACATTGACGAATTATCCCAGAAATTGGGCCTTATGAAATACTATGGGTTCTACGGCTTCTCCTTCTAATTCGAGCAACGTTTCTATGGAAACGACGGTATTTCCTTTTGGGATACGAGTACCTCCTTTCCGATGCACTAATCCCTCTTTACTGCATCCCCCGCTCCATCACATTGACGAATTAACACAGAAGTGTCGTCGCTATGAAATGCTAAGGGTTCTATGACTTCTCCTTCTAAATCGAGTAACGTTTCTATAGAAACGACAGGATTTTCTTTTGGGATACGACTATCTCCTTTCCGATGCACTATTCCTTCTTTACTGCTTCCCTCGCTCCCTCACATTGACGAATTAACGCAGAAATTGCGTCGCTATGAAATACTAAGGGTTCTATGACTTCTCCTTCAAAATCGAGTAACGTTTCTACGGAAACGACAGGATTTTCTTGTGGTATACGAGAATCTACTTTCCGATGCACTATTCCTTCTTTAATGCATCATTCGTTCGCCCACTTTGAGGAATAAGCACAGAAATTTCGTCGCTATGAAAACCTATAGGATCTATAACTTCTATTACTAAATCGGGTAACGTTACCACGGAAACGACAGGATTTTCTTTTGGGATACGAGTATCTCCTTTCCGATGCACTATTCCTTCTTTACTGCATCCCTCGCTCCCTAACATTGACGAATTAACACAGAAATGGCGTCGCTATGGAGTACTATGTGATCTATGACTTCTCCTTCTAAATCGAGTACCGTTTCTATGGAAACGTCAGGATTTTCTTTTCGGATACGAATATCTCCTATCCGATGCATTATTCCTTCTTTAATGAATTACTGGCTACCTCACATTGACGATTTGACACAGAAATTGCGTCGCTATGAAATACTATGGGTTCTATGACTTCTCCTTCTAAATCGAGTAACGTTTCTATGGAAACGACAGGATTTTCTTTTGTGATACGAGTTTCTCCTTTCCGATGCACTATTAATACTTTACTGCATCCCTCGCTCCCTCACATTGTCGAATTGACACAGAAATTGCGTAGCTATAAAATAGTATGGGTTCTATGACCTCTCCTTCTAAATCGAGAAACGTTTCTATGGAAACGACAGGGTTTTCATTGGGGATACGAGTATCTCCTTTCCGATGCTCTATTCCTTCTCTAATGCATCCCTGGCTACCTCGTATTGACGAATTACCACAGAAATTGCGTCGCTATTATATACAATGGGTTCTATGGCTTCTCCTTCTAAATCGAGTAACGTTTCTATTGAAGCGACAGGATTTTCTTTTGGGATACGAAATTCTCCTTTCCGATGCACTATTCCTTCTTAACTGCATCCCTGGCTCTCTCACATGGACGAATTGTCACAGCAATTGCGTCGCTATGGAATACTATGGGTTCATTGACTTCTCCTTCTAAATCGAGTAACGTTTCTATGGAAACGACAGGATTTTCTTTTGGGCTACGAGTATCTCCTTTCCGATGCACTACTCCTTCTTTACTGCATCCCTCGCTCCCTCACATTGACGAATTAGCACAGAAATTGCGTCGCTATGAAATACTATGGGTTCTATGACTTTTCCTTCTAAATCGAGTAACGTTTCAATGGAAACGACAGGATTTTCTTTTGGTATAGGATTATCTACTTTCCGATGCACTATTCCTTCTTTACTGCATCCCTCGCTCCCTTACATTGACGAATTACCACAGATCTTGCGTCGCTATGAAATACAATGGGTTCTATTACTTCTCCTTCTAAATCGAGTAACATTTCCATGGAAACGACAGGATTTTCTTTTGGGATACGACTATCTCCTTTCCGATGCGGTATTCTTTCTGTACTACAACCCTCGCTCCCTCACATTGACGAATTAACACAGAAATTGCCTCGACTTGAAATACTATGCGTTCTATGACAACTCTTTCTAAATCGAGTAACGTTTCTACTAAAACGACAGGATTTTCTTTTGGGATACGAGTATCTTATTTCCGATGCACTATTCCTTCTTTACTGTATTCCTGGCTCACTCACATTGACGAATCAACACTGGCATTGCGTCCCTATGGAATACTATGGGTTCAATGACTTCTCCTTCTAAATCGAGTAACGTTTCCATGGAAACGACAGGATTATCTTTTCGGATACGAGTATCTCCTTTCCGATGTACTATTCCTTCTCTACTGCATCCCTCGCTCTCTCATATTGACGAATTAACACAGAAATTGCGTCGCTATGAAATACTATGTGTTCTATGACTTCTCCTTCTAAATCGAGTAACGTTTCTATGGAAACAACAGAATTTTCTTTTGGGATACGACTATCTCCTTTCCGATGCACTATTCCTTCAGTACTGCATCCCTCGCTCCCTCACATTGGCGAATTAACACAGAAATTGCGTCATTATGAAATACTATGGGTTCTATGGCTTCTCCTTCTAAATCGAGTACCGTTTCTATTGAAATAACAGGATTTTCTTTTGGAACACGAGTATCTCCTATCCGGTGCACTATTCCCTCTTTACTGCATCCCTAGCTGACTCAGATTGACGAATTAACACAGAAATTGCGTCGCTATGAAATGCTATGTGTTCCATGACTTCACCTGCTAAATTGAGTAACGTTTCTATGGAGACGACAGGATTTTCCTTTGGGATAAGAGTATCTCCTTTCCGATGCTCTATTAGATCTTTACTGCATTCCTAGCTCCCTCTCATTGACGGATAAGCACAGAAATTGAGTCTATATGAAATACTATGGGTTCTATAACATCTCCTTCTAAATCGAGTAACGTTTCTATGGATACGAGGGGGTTTTCTTTTGGGATACGACTGACGATCCCCTTTCCGATGCACTAGCCCATCTTTACTGCATCCCGCGCTCCCTCACATTGAAGAATTAACACAGAAATTACGTCGCTATTAAATACTACGGGTTCCATGACCTCTCCTTATATATTGAGTAACGTTTCTATGGAAACGACAGGATTTTCTTTTGGGGTAAGAGTATCTCCTTTCCGATGGTCTATTACTTATTTAATGCATCCCTAGCTATCTCACATTGACGAATACACACAGAAATTGCTTCGCTATGAAATACTATGGGTTCTAAAACTTCTCCTTCTGAATCGAGTAACGTTTCTATGGATACGAAGGGGTTTTCTTTTGGGATACGACTGACGATCCCCTTTCCGATCCACTATCCCTTCTTTACTGCATTCCGGGTTCCCTCACATTGACGAATTGACACAGAAATTGCGCCGCTATGAAATACTATGGGTTCTATGACCTGTCCTTCTGAGTCGAGAAACGTTTCTATGGAAACGACAGGGTTTTCTTTTGGGATACGAGTATCTCCTTTCCGATGCACTATTCCTTCTTTAATGCATCCATGGCTACCTCACACTGACGAATTAACACAGAAATTGCGTCGCTATTTAATACTATGTGTTCCATGACTTCCCCTTCTAAATCGAGTAACTTGTCAATGGAAACGACAGGATTTTCTTATGGGATACGTGCATCTCCTTTCCGATGCACTATTCCTTCTTTACTGCATCCCTCGCTCCCTCACATTGACGAATTGACACAGAAAATGCGTCGCTATGAAATACTATGGGTTCTATGACTTCTCCTTCTAAATCGAGTAACGTTTCTATTGAAACGACAGGATTTTCTTTTGGGATACGATTATCTCCTTTCCGATGCACTATTCCCTCTTTACTGCATCCCTCGATCCCTCACATTGACAAATTAACACAGAAATGGCGTCGCTATGATATCCTGTGTGTTCTATGACATTTCCTTCTTAATCGAGTAACGTTCCTATTAAAACGTCAGGATTTTTTTTTGGGATATGAGTAACTCCTTTCCGATGCACTATTCCTTCTTTACTGCTACCCTGGCTCTCTCACATGGACGAATTGTCACACCAATTGCGTCGCTTTGGAATACTAAGGTTTCATTGACTTCTCATTCTAAATCGAGTAACGTTTCTTTGGAAACGACTGGATTTTCTTTTGGGATACGACTATCTCCTTTCAGATTCACTATTCCTTCTTTACTGCATCCCTCGCTCCCTCCCATTGACAAATTAACGCAGAAATTTCGTCGCTATGAAATACTATGTGTTCTATGACTTCTCCCTCTAAATCGAGCAACATTACTATAGAAACGACAGGATTTTCTTGTGGGATACGAGTACCTACTTTCCGATGCACTATTCCTTCTTTACTGCATCCCTGGCTGACTCACATTGACGAATTAACACAGAAATTGCGTCGCTATGGAATAGTATGGGTTCTATGACTTCTCCTTCTAAATCGAGTAACGTTTCAATCCATACGACAGGATTTTCCTTTGGTATAGGAATATCTACTTTCCGATGCATTTCCTTCTAATTCGAGTAACGTTTCTATTGAAACGAAAGAATTTTCTTTTGGGATACGACTATCTCCTTTCCGATGCACTATTGCTTCTGTACTGCTTCCCTCGCTCCATCACATTGGCGAATTAACACAGAAATTGTGTCGCTATGAAATACTATGGGTTCTATGCCTTCACCTTCAAAATCGAGTAACGTTTCTACTGAACGACAGGATTTTCTTTTGGGATACGAAATTCTCCTTTCCGATGCACTATTCCTTCTTAACTGCATCCCTGGCTCTCTCACATTGACGAATTGACACAGAAAATGCGTCGCTATGAAATACTATGGGTTCTATGACTTCTCCTTCTAAATCGAGTAACGTTTCTATTGAAACGACAGGATTTTCTTTTGGGATACGATTATCTCCTTTCCGATGCACTATTCCCTCTCTACTGCATCCCTCGATCCCTGACATTGACAAATTAACACAGAAATGGCGTCGCTATGAAATCCTGTGTGTTCTATGACATTTCCTTCTTAATCGAGTAACGTTCCTATTAAAACGTCAGGATTTTTTTTTTGGGATATGAGTAACTCCTTTCCGAATGCACTATTCCTTCTTTACTGCTACCCTGGCTCTCTCACATGGACGAATTGTCACAGCAATTGCGTCGCTATGGAATACTATTGGTTCTATGACTTCTCCTTCCAAATCGAGTAACATTTCCATGGAAACGACAGGATTTTCTAGTGGGATACGACTATCTCCTTTCCGCTGCGGTATTCCTTCTGTACTGCTTCCCTCGCTCCCTCACATTGACGAAATTAACACAGAAATTGCGTCGCCTTGAAATACTATGCGTTCTATGACATCTCTTTCAAAATCGAGTAAAGTTTCTATTAAAACGACAGGATTTTCTTTTGGTATACGAGTATCTCCTTTTCCGATGCACAATTCCTTCTTTACTGCATTCCTCGCTCCCTCACATTGACGAATTATCGCAGAAATTTCGTCGCTATGACATACTATGGGTTCTATGACCGCTCCTTATAAATCGAGAGTAACGTTTCTATTGAAACGACGGGATTTTCTTTCGTGATACGAATTTCTCTTTTCCGGTGCACTAGTCCTTCTTTACTGCATCCCTGGCTCTCTCACATGGATGAATTGTCACAGCAATTGCGTCGCTATGGAATACTATGGGTGCATTGACTTCTCCTTCTAAATCGAGTAACGTTTCTTTGGAATCGACTGGATTTTCCTTTAGGATACGACTATCTCCTTTCAGATTCACTATTCCTTCTTTACTGCATCCCCCGCGCCCTCACATTGACGAATTAACACAGAAATTGCGTTGTCTTGAAATACTATGCGTTCTATGACATCTCTTTCTAAATCGAGTAACGTTTCTGTTAAAACGAAAGGATTTTCTTTTGGGATACGAGTATCTCATTTCCGATGCACTATTCCTTCTTTACTGTATCCCTGGCTCAGTCACATGAAGAATGAACATTGAAATTGATTCCCTAAGGAATACTATGGGTTCTATGACTTCTCCTTCTAAATCGAGAAACGTTTCTATAGAAACGACAGGATTTTCTTTTGGGATACGAGTATCTCCTTTCCGACGCACTATACCTTCTTTACTGCATCCCTGGCTCAATCACATTGACGAATTAACACAGAAATTGCGTCGTCTTGAAATACTATGCGTTCTATGACATCTCTTTCTAAATCGAGTAACGTTTCTATTAAACGACAGGATTTTCTTTTGGTATACGAGTATCTCCTTTCTGATGCACTATTCCTTCTTTACTGCATCCCTCGCTCCCTCACATTGACGAATTATCGCAGAAATTGCGTCGCTATGGAATACTATGGGTTCTATGTCATCTCCTTCTAAATCGAGTAACGTTTGAATGGAATCGACAGGATTTTCTTTTGGTATATGAGTATCTCCTTTCCGATGCACTATTCCTTCTTTACCGCATCCCTCGCTCCCTTACATTGAGGAATTACCTCAGAACTTGCGTCGCTATGACATACTATGTGTTCTATGACTTCTCCTTCTAAATTGAGTAACATTTCCACGGAAACGACAGGATTTTCTTTTGGAATACGAGTATCTCCTTTCCGATGCACTATACCATCTTTACTGCATCCCTGGCTCAATCACATTGACGAATTAACACAGAAATTGCGTCGTCTTGAAATACTATGCGTTCTATGACATCTCTTTCTAAATCGAGTAACGTTTCTATTAAAACGACAGGATTTTCTTTTGGTATACGAGTATCTCCTTTCCGATGCACTATTCCTTCTGTACTGCATCCCTCGCTCCCTCACATTGAGGAATTAACACAGAAATTGCATCGGCTTGAAATACTATGCGTTCTATGACATCTCTTACTAAATCGAGTAACGTTGCTATTGAAACGACAGGATTTTCTTTTGGGATACGAGTATCTCATTACCGATGCACTATTCCTTCTTTACTACATCCCTGGCTCAGTCACATTGACGAATTAAAACTCAAATTGCGTCTCTATGAAATACTATGATTTCTATGACTTCTCCTTCTAAATCGAGTAACGTTTCTATGGAAACGAAAGAATTTTCTTTTGGGATACGACTATCTCCTTTCCAATGCACTACTCCTCCTGTACTGCATCCCTCGCTCCCTCACATTCGCGAATTAACACAGAAATTGCGTCGCTATGAAATACTAAGGGTTCTATGACTTCTCCTTCTAAAACGAGTAACGATTCTATTGAAACGACAGGACTTTCTTTTGGGAGACGAGTATCTCCATTCCGATGCACTATTCCCTCTTTACTGCATCCCTAGTTCGATCTCATTGACGAATTAACACAGAAATTACTTCGCTATTAAATACTATGGGTTCCATAACTTCTTCTTTTAAATCAAGTAACGTTTCTATGGAAGCGACAGGATTTTCTTTTGGGATACGAGTATCTCCTTTCCGATGCTCTATTAGTTCTTTACTGCATCCCTAGCTCCGTCACATCGACGAATATTCTCAGAAATTGCGTCGCTATGGAATACTATGGGTTCTAAAATTTCTCCTTCTACATCGAGTATCGTTTCTATTGATACGACGGATTTTCTTTTTGATACGACTATCTCCTTTCCGTTGCACTATTATTTCTTTACTGCATCACTCGCTCCCTCACACTGACGAATTAACGCACAAATTGCGTCGCTACGAAATAATATGTGTTCTGTGACTTCTCCTTCTAAATCGAGTAACGTTTCTATGGAAACGACAGTAAATTCATTTGTGATACGAGGATCTCCTTTTCCGATGCACCATTCCTTCCTGACTGCATCTCTCGCTCCCTCATATTGACGAATTAACACAGAAAATGCGTCGCTATGAAGTACTATGTAATCTATAAGTTCTCCAGCTAAAGCGAAAAACGTTTCTATTGAAACGACAGGATTTTATTTTGGGATATAAGTGTCTCCTTTCTGATGCACTATTCCTTCTTTACTGCATCCCTCGCTCCCTCACATTGACGAATTAACAATGAAATTGCGTCGCCATGAAATACTATGGGTTCGATGACATTTCCTAAATCGAGTAAAGTTTCTATGGAGGCGCCAGGATTTTCTTCTGAGATACGACCATCTCCTTTCCGATGCACTATTCCTTTTTTACTGCATCCCATCGTTCCCTCACATTGAGGAATAAGCACAGAAATTGCGTCGCTATGAAGTACCATGTGTTCTATGACTTATCCTTCTAAATCGAGTAACGTTTCAATGGAAACGACATTATTTTCTTTTGGGATACGAGTATCTCCTTTCTGATGCACTATTCTCTTCTTTACTGCATCCCTCGCTCCCTCACATTGACGAATTAACACATAAATGGCATCGCAATGAAATACTATGGGTTCTATGACTTCTCCTCATAAATAGAGTAACGATTCTATGGAAACAACAGGAACTTCTTTTGGGATACGAGTATCTCCTTTCCGATGCGCTATTCCTTCTTTACTGCATCCCTCGCTCCCTCACATTGACGAATAAGCACAGACATTGCGTCGCTATGAATTACTATGGGTTCTATAACTTCTCCTTCAAAATCGAGTAACGTTTCTATGGAAACGACAGGATGTTCTTTTGAAACACGAGTATCTCCTTTCCGATGCACAATTCCATCTGTGCCGCATCCCTCGCTCCCTCACATTGGCGAATTAACACAGAAATTGCGTCGCTATGAAATACTGTGGGTTCTATGACTTCTCCTTCTATATCGAGTAACGTTTCTATGGAACGACAGGATTTTCTTTTGGATTACGTTTCTTTTGGAACACGAGTATCTCCTATCCGGTGCACTATTCCTTCTTTACTGCATCCCTCGCTCCCTCACATTGACGATTTATCACAGAAATTGCGTCGCTATGGAATACTATGGGTTCAATGACTTCTCTTTCTAAATCGAGTAACATTTCTACGGAAACGAAAGGATTTTCTTTTGGGGTACGAGTATTTCCTTTCCGATGCACAATTCCTTCTTTCTGCATCCCTCGCTCCCTCACAATGACGAATTAACACAGAAATTGCGTCGCCATGAAATACTATGTGTTCTATAACTTCTCCTACTAATTCGAGTAACGTTACCACGGAAACGACAGGATTTTCTTTTGGGAAACGAGTATCTCCTTTCCGATGCACTATTCCTTCTTTACTGCATCCCTCGCTCCCTAACATTGACGAATTAACACAGAAATGGCGTCGCTATGGAGTACTATGTGACCTATGACTTCTCCATCTTAATCGAGTACCGTTTCTATGGAAACGTCAGGATTTTCTTTTCGGATACGAATATCTCCTATCCGATGCATTATTCGATCTTTACTGCATCCCTGGCTCCCTGACATTGACGAATTATCACAGAAATTGCGTCGCTATGCTATACTATGTGTTCAATGACTTCTCCTTCTAAATCGGGTAACGATTCTATTGAAACGACAGGATTTCCTTTTGGGATACGAGTATCTCTTTTCCGATGCACTATTCCATCTTTAAGGCATCCCATCGTTCCCTCACATTGAGGAATAAGCACAGAATTTCCGTCGCTATGAAATACTATGGGTTCTATGACTTATCCTTCTAAATCGAGTAAAGTTTCAATGGAAACGACATTATTTTCTTTTGGGATACGAGTATCTCCTTCCCGATTGCACTACTCCTTCTTTACTGCATCCCTCGCTGCCTCACATTGACGAATTAACACAGAAATTGCGTCGCTAGGAAATTCTATGGGTTCTATGTCTTCTCCTTCTAAATCGAGTAACGTTTCGATCGAAACGACAGGATTTTCTTTTGGGATACGACTATCTTATTTCCGATGCACTATTCCTTCTTTAATGCATCGCTCGCTCCCCCACATTGACGAAATAACGCAGAAATTGCGTCTCTATGAAATACTATGTGTTCCATGACTTATCCATCTAAATCGAGTAATGTTTCTATGGAAACGACAGGATTTTCTTTTGGTATACGAGTATCTCCTTTCTAATGAACGATTCCTTCTTTACTGCATCACTCGCTCAATCACATTAACGAATTAGCACAGAAATTGCGTCGCTATGAAATATTATGGGTTCCATGACTTCTCCTTTTACATCGAGTAACGTTTCTATGGAAACGACAGGATTTTCTTTTGTGATACGAATATCTCCTTTCCGATGCACTATTAGTTCTTTACTGCATCCCTCGCTTCCTCACATTGAAGAATAAACACAGAAATTGCGCCGCTGTGAAATACTATGGGTCTCTATAACTTCTCCTTTCAAATCGAGTAACGTTTCTATGGAAACGACAGGATTTTCTTTTGGGATACGAGTATCTCCTTTCCGATGCACTATTCCTTCTTTACTGCATCCCTCGCTCCCTCACATTGACGAATTACCGCAGAAATTGCGTCGCTATGAAATACTATGGGTTCTATGACTTCTCCTTCTAAATCGAGTAACGTTTCTATGGAAACGACAGGATTTACTTTTTGGATACGAGATTCTAATTTCCGATGCACAATTCCGTCTTTACTGCATCCCTCGCTCCCTCACATTGACGAATTACCGCAGAAATTGCGTCGCTATGAAATACTATGGGTTCTATGACCTCTCTTCTAAATCGAGTAACGTTTATATGGAAACGACAGGATTTTCTTTTGGGTTACGAGAATCTCCTTTCCGATGCACTATTAGTTCTTTACTGCATCCCTCGTTCCAACACATTGACGAATAAGCACAGACATTGCGTCGCTGTGAAATACTATGGGTTCTATAACTTATCCTTCTAAATCAAATAACTATTCTATGGAAACGACAGGATTTTCTTTTGGGATACGAGTAACTCCTTTCCGATGCACTATTCCTTTTTTAGTGCATCCCTCGCTCCCTCACATTGACAAATCAACGCAGAAACTGCGTCGCTATGAAATAGTATGGGTTCAATGATTCTCCTTCTAAATCGAGTAACGTTTCTTTGGAAACGACAGGATTTTCTTTTGTGATACGAGTATCACCTTTCTGAAGCACTATTCCGTCTTCTTTCTGCATCCCTCGCTCCCTCACATTGACGATTTAACACAGCAATTGCATCGCTATGAAATATTATGGGTTCCATGACGCCTCCTTTTAAATCGAGTAACGTTTCTATGGAAACGAATGGATTTCTTTTGGGATACGACTATCTCCTTTCCGATGCACTATGCCTTCTTTACTGCATCCTCGCTCCCTCACATTGACGAATTACCACAGAACTTGCGTCGCTACGGAATACAATGTGTTCTATGACTTCTCCTTCTAAATCGAGTAACATTTCCATGGAAACGACAGGATTTTTTTTTGGGATAGGAGTCTCTCCTTTCAGATGCACAATTCCGTCTTTACTGCGCCCCTCGCTCCCTCACATTGACGAATTAACACAGAAATTGCGTCGCTATGAAATACTATGTGTTCAATGACTTCTCCTTCTTAATCGAGTAACGTTTCAATGGAAACGACAGGATTTTCTTTTGAGTGTACGAGTATCTCCTTTCCGTTGCACAATTCCTTCTTTAGTGCATTCCTCGCTCCCTCACATTGACGAATTAACACAGAAATTGCGTCGCTATGAAATACTATGTGTTCAATGACTTCTCCTTCTTAATCGAGTAACGTTTCAATGGAAACGACAGGATTTTCTTTGAGGTACGAGTATCTCCTTTCCGATGGACTATTCCTTCTTTACTGCATCCCTCGGTCCCTCACATTGGTGAATTAACATAGAAATTGCGTCGCTATGATATACCGTGGGAACTATGACTTCTCCTTCTAAATCGAGTAACGTTTCTATTGAAACAACAGGATTTTCTTTTGGGATACGTGTATCTCTTTTCCGAAGCACTGTTAGTTCTTTAATGCACCCCTCGCTCCCCTCCATTGAAGAATAAGCACAGAATTCGCGTCGCTGTGAAAGACTATGGGTTCTTTAACTTCTCCTTTCAAATCGAGAGACGTTTCTATGGAAACGACAGCATTTTCTTTTGGGATAGGAGTCTCTCCTTTCCGATGCACTATTCCGTCTTTACTGCGCATCTCGCTCCCTCACATTGACGAATTAACACAGAAATTGCGTCGCTATGAAATACTATGGGTTCTATGACATCCCCTTCCAGATCGAGTAACTTTTCTATGGAAACGACAGGATTTTCTTTTGGGATACGAGTATCGCCTTTCCGAAGCACTATTCCGTCTTTGATGCATCTCTCGCTCCCTCACATTGACTAATTAACACAGAAATTGCGTCGCGATGAAATACTATTGATTCTATTACTTCTCCTTCTATATCGAGTAACGTTTCTATGGAAACGACAAGATTTTCTTTTGGAATACGAGTATCTCCTTTCCGATGCACTATTCCTCCTTTACTGCATCCTTCCCTCCCTCACATTCACGAATTAACACAGAAATTGCGTGGCTATCAAATTCTATGGGTTCTATGACCTCTCTTTGTAAATCGAGTAACGTTTCTATTGAAACGACAGGATTTTCTTTTGGGATACGAGTACCTCCTTCCGATGCACTATTCCGTCTTTTCTGCATCCCTCGCTCCGTCATATTGACGAAATAACACAGAACTTGCGTCGCCATGAAATACTATGGGTTCCATGACTTCTCCTTTTACATCGAGTAACGTTTCTATGGAAACGACAGGATTTTGTTTTGGGATACGAGTATCTCCTTTCTGATGCACTATTAGTTCTGTACTGCATCCCTCGCTTCCTCACATTGAAGAATAAGCACAGAAATTGCGCCGCTGTGAAATACCATGCGTTCTATAACTTCTCTTTTCAAATCGAGTAACGTTTCTATGGAAACGACAGGATTTTCTTTTGGGATACGAGTATCTCCTTTCCGATGAACTATTCCTTCTTTACTGCATCCCTCGCTCCCTCACATTGTCGAATTAACGCAGAAATTGCGTCGCTAAGACATACTATGGGTTCTATGACCTCTCCTTCTAAATCGAGAAACGTTTCTATGGAAACGAGAGGATTTTCTTTTGGGATACGAGTATCTCCTTTCCGAAGCACTATTCCGTCTTTGCTGCATCTCTCACTCCCTCACATTGACGAATTAACACAGAAATTGCGTCGCGATGAAATACTATGGGTTCTATGACTTCTCCTTCCATATCGAGTAACGTTTCTATGGAGACGATAGGATTTTCTTTTGGGATACGAGTATCTCCTTTCCGATGGACTATTCCTTCGTTACTGCATCCCTCGCTCTCTCACATTCAAGAGTTAACACAGAAATTGCGTGGCTATGAAATACTATGGGATCTATGACTTCTCCTTCCAAACTGAGTAACGTTTCTATTGAAACGACAGAATTTTCTTTTGGGATTCCAGTTTCTAATTTCCGATGCACAATTCCGTCTTTACTGCATCCTTCGCTCCCTCACATTGATGAATAAGCACAGACATTGCGTCGCTGTGAAATACTGTGGATTCTTTAACTTCTCCTTCTAAATCAAATAACGTTTCTATGGAAACCACAGGATTTTCTTTTGGGATACGAGTATTTCCTTTCCGATGCACTATTCCTTCTTTAGTGCATCCCTCGCTCCCTCACATTGACAAATTAACGCAGAAACTGCGTCGCTATGAAATACTATGGGTTCTATGATTCTCCTTCTAAATCGTGTAACGTTTCTATGGAAACGACAGGATTTTCTTTTGGGATACGAGTATCTCATTTCTGAAGCACTATTCCGTCATTTTTCTGCATCCCTCGCTCCCTCACATTGACGAATTAACCCAGCAATTGCGTCGCTATGAAATATTATGGGTTCCATGACGCCTCCTTCTAAATCGAGTAACGCTTCTATAGAAACTACAGGATTTTCTTTTGGGATACGAGTATCTCCTTTCCGTTGCACAATTCCTTCTTTACTGCATCCCTCGCTCCCTCACATTGACGAATTAACACAGAAATTGCGTCGCTATAAAATACTATCGGTTCCATGACTTCTCCTTCTACATCGAGTAACGTTTCTATGGAAACGACAGGATTTTCTTTTAAGATACGAGTATCTCCTTTCCGATGGATTACTCCTTCTTTACTGCATCCCTCGCCCCCTCACATTCACGAGTTAACACAGAAATTGCGTCGCTATGAAATATTGTGGGTTCTATGACTTCTCCTTCTAAATCGAGTAACGTTTTTATTTAAACGACAGAATTCTTTTTGGGATACGAGTATCTCCTTTCCGATGCACTATTCCGTCTTTACTGCATCCCTCGGTCCCTCACATTGGTGAATTAACATAGCAATTGCGTCGCTATGATATACCGTGGGAACTATGACTTCTCCTTCTAAATCGAGTAACGTTTCTATTGAAACGACAGGATTTTCTTTTGGGATACGTGTATCTCTTTTCCGAAGCACTGTTAGTTCTTTAATGCACCCCTCACTCACTCCCATTGAAGAATAAGCACAGAATTCGCGTCGCTGTGAAATACTATGGGTTCTTTAACTTCTCCTTTCAAATCGAGAGACGTTTCTATGGAAACGACAGGATTTTCTTTTGGGATAGGAGTCTCTCCTTTCCGATGCACTATTCCGTCTTTACTGCGCATCTCGCTCCCTCACATTGACGAATTAACACAGAAATTGCGTCGCTATGAATTACTATGGGTTCTATGACATCCCCTTCTAAATCGAGTAACTTTTCTATGGAAACGACAGGATTTTCTTTTGGGATACGAGTATCGCCTTTCCGAAGCACTATTCCGTCTTTGATGCATCTCTCGCTCCCTCACATTGACTAATTAACACAGAAATTGCGTCGCGATGAAATACTATTGATTCTATTACTTCTCCTTCTATATCGAGTAACGTTTCTATGGAAACGACATGATTTTCTTTTGGAATACGAGTATCTCCTTTCCGATGCACTATTCCTCCTTTACTGCATCCTTCCCTCCCTCACATTCACGAATTAACACAGAAATTGCGTGGCTATGAAATTCTATGGGTTCTATGACCTCTCTTTGTAAATCGAGTAACGTTTCTATTGAAACGACAGGATTTTCTTTTGGGATACGAGTACCTCCTTCCGATGCACTATTCCGTCTTTACTGCATCCCTCGCTCCGTCATATTGACGAAATAACACAGAACTTGCGTCGCCATGAAATACTATGGGTTCCATGACTTCTCCTTTTACATCGAGTAACGTTTCTATGGAAACGACAGGATTTTCTTTTGGGATACGAGTATCTCCTTTCCGAAGCACTATTCCGTCTTTGCTGCATCTCTCACTCCCTCACATTGACGAATTAACACAGAAATTGCGTCGCGATGAAATACTATGGGTTCTATGACTTCTCCTTCCATATCGAGTAACGTTTCTATGGAGACGATAGGATTTTCTTTTGGGATACGAGTATCTCCTTTCCGATGGACTATTCCTTCGTTACTGCATCCCTCGCTCTCTCACATTCAAGAGTTAACACAGAAATTGCGTGGCTATGAAATACTATGGGTTCTATGACTTCTCCTTCCAAACTGAGTAACGTTTCTATTGAAACGACAGAATTTTCTTTTGGGATTCCAGTTTCTAATTTCCGATGCACAATTCCGTCTTTACTGCATCCTTCGCTCCCTCACATTGCTGAATAAGCACAGACATTGCGTCGCTGTGAAATACTATGGATTCTTTAACTTCTCCTTCTAAATCAAATAACGTTTCTACGGAAACCACAGGATTTTCTTTTGGGATACGAGTATTTCCTTTCCGATGCACTAAGCCTTCTTTACTGCATCCCTCGCTCCCTCACATTGACGCATTATCACAGAAATTGCGTCGCTATGAAATTCTATGGGTTCTATGTCTTCTCCTTCTAAATGGAGTAACGTTTCTATGGAAACGACAGAATTTTCTTTTGGGATACGAGTATCTCCTTTCCGATGCACTATTCCTTCTTTACTGCATCCTCGCTCCCTCACATTGACGAATCAACACAGAGATTGCGTCGCTATGAAACACTGTGGGTTCTGTGACTTCTCCTTCTAAATCGAGTAACGTTTCTATTGAAACTACAGGATTTTCTTTTGGGATACGAGTATCTACTTTCCGATGCACTATTCCGTCTTTACTGCATCCCTCGCTCCCTCACATTGGTGAATTAACATAGAAATTGCGTCGCTATGAAATACCATGGGTTCTATGACTTCTCCTTCTAAGTCGAGTAACGTTTCTATTGAAACGACAGGATTTTCTTTTGGGATACGAGTATCTCTTTTCCGATGCACTATTCCGTCTATACTGCATCCCTCGCTCTTTCACATTGTCGAAACAACATAGAAATTGCGTCGCTATGAAATACTATGTGTTCCATGACTTCTCCTTCTAAATCGAGTAACGTTTCAATGGAAACGACAGGAATTTCTTTTCGGATACGAGTATCTCCTTTCGTATGCACTATTAGTTCTTTACTGCATCCCTCGCTCCCTCCCATTGAAGAATAAGCACAGAAATCGCGTCGCTGTGAAATACTATGGGTTCTTTAACTTCTCCTCTCAAATCGAGAAACGTTTCTATGGATACGACAGGATTTTCTTTTGGGATAGGAGTCTTTCCTTTCCGATGCACTATTCCGTCTTTTCTGCGCCACTCGCTCCCTCACATTGACGAATTAACTTAGAAATTGCGTCGCTATGAATACTATGGGTTCTATGACATCCATTTTTAAATCGACTAATGTTTCTATGGAAACGACAGGATTTTTTTTGGGGATACGAGTATCTCCTTTCCCAAGCACTATTCCGTCTTTGCTGCACCTCTCGCTGCCTCACATTGACGAAATAACACAGAAATCGCGTCGCTTGAAATACTATGGGTTCTATGACTTCTCCTTCTAAACCAAGTAACGTTTCCATAGATACGACAGGATTTCCTTTTGGGATAGGAGTCTCTCCTTTCCGATACACTATTACGTCTTTACTGCATCTTTCGCTCCCTCCCATTTGACGAATTAACACAGAAATCGCGTGTCGCTACGAAATACTATGGGTTCCATGAATTCTCCTTCTAAATCGAGTAATATTTCTGTGGAAACTAGAGGATTATCTTTTGTGATACGACTATCTCCTTTCCGATGCACTATTAGTTGATTACTGCATTCCTCGCTCCCTCACATTGACGAATAAACACAGATATTGTATCGCTATGGAATACTATGTGTTCAATCACTTCTCCTTCTAAATCGAGTAATGTTTCAATGGAAACGACAGGATTCTCTTTTGGGATACGAGTATCTCCTTTCCGTAGCACAATTCCTTCTATACTGCATCCCTCGCTCCCTCACATTGACGAAGTAACACAGAGATTGCGTCGTTATTAAATACTGTGGGTTCTATGGCTCATCCTTCTAATGGAGTATCGTTTCTATGGAAACGTGAGGATTTTCTTTTGGTATACTAGTATCTCCTTTCCGACGCACTATTCCTTCTTTACTGCATCCCTCGCTCCCTCACATTGACGAATTAACACAGAAATTGCGTCGCTATGAAAATTCTATGGGTTCTATGACTTCTCCTTCTAAATCGGGTAACGTTTCTATGGAAACGACGGGATTTTCTTTTGGGATACGAGTATCTCCTTTCCGATGCACTATTAGTTCTTTACTGCATCCCTCGCTCCCTCACATTGAAGAATAAGCACAGAAATCGCGTCGCTGTCAAATACTATAGGTTCTTTAACTTCTCTTTTCAAATCGAGAATAGTTTCTATGGAAACGACAGGATTTTCTTTTGGGATAGGAGTCTCTCCTTTCCGATGCACTGTTCCGTCTTTACTGTATCCCTCGCTCCCTCACATTGACGAAATAACACAGAAATTTCGTCCCTATGAAATACTATGGGTTCCATGACTTCTCCTTCTAAATCGAGTAACGTTTATATGGAAACGACAGGATTTTCTTTTGGGATACGAGTATCTCCTTTCCGATGCACTATTAGTTCTTTACTGCATCCGTCGCTCCCTCCCATTGAAGAATAAGCACAGAAATCGCGTCGCTGTGAAATACTATGGGTTCTTTATCTTCTCTTTTCAAATCGAGAATAGTTTCAATGGAAACGACAGGATTTTCTTTTGGGATAGGAGTCTCTCCTTTCCGATGCACTGTTCCGTCTTTACTGCATCCCTCGCTCCCTCACATAGACGAAATAACACAGAAATTTCGTCCCTATGGAATTCTATGGTTCTATGACTTCTCCTTCTAAATCGGGTAACGTTTCTATGGAAACGACGGGATTTTCTTTTGGGATACGAGTATCTCTTTTCCGATGCACTATTCCGTCTATACTGCATCCCTCGCTTCTTCACATTGACGAAACAACATAGAAATTGCTCCGCTATGAAATACTATGTGTTCCATGACTTATCCTTCAAAATCGAGTAACGTTTCAATGGAAACGACAGGATTTTCTTTTCGGATACGAGTATCTCCTTTCCCATGCACTATTAGTTCTTTACTGCATCCGTCGCTCCCTCACATTGAAGAATAAGCACAGAAATCGCGTCGCTGTGAAATACTATACGTTCATTAACTTCTCTTTTCAAATCGAGAATAGTATCTATGGAAACGACAGGATTTTCTTTTGGATAGGAGTCTCTCCTTTCCGATGCACTGTTCCGTCTTTACTGCATCCCTCGCTCCCTCACATTGACGAAATAACACAGAAAATTCGTCCCTACGAAATACTATGGGTTCCATGACTTCTCCTTCTAAATCGAGTAACCTTTATATGAAACGACAGGATTTTCTTTTGGGATACGAGTATCTCCTTTCCGATGCGCTATTAGTTCTTTACTGCATTCGTCGCTCCCTCACATTGCCGAATAAACACAGAAATTGTATCGCTATGGAATACTATGTGTTCAATCACTTCTCCTTCTAAATCGAGTAATGTTTCAATGGAAACGACAGGATTCTCTTTTGGGATACGAGTATCTCCTTTCCGTTGCACAATTCCTTCTATACTGCATCTCTTGCTCCCTCACATTGACGAAGTAACACAGAGATTGCGTCGTTATTAAATACTGTGGGTTCTATGGCTCATCCTTCTAAATGGAGTAACGTTTCTATGGAAACGTGAGGATTTTCTTTTGGTATACTAGTATCTCCTTTCCGACGCACTATTCCTTCTTTACTGCATCCCTCGATCCCTCACATTAACGAATTAACACAGATATTGCGTCGCTATGAAATTCTATGGGTTCTATGACTTCTCCTTCTAAATCGGGTAACGTTTCTATGGAAACGACGGGATTTTCTTTTGGGATACGAGTATCTCCTTTCCGATGCACTATTAGTTCTTTACTGCATCCCTCGCTCCCTCACATTGAAGAATAAGCACAGAAATCGCGTCGCTGTGAAATACTATACGTTCTTTAAATTCTCTTTTCAAATCGAGAATAGTTTCTATGGAAACGACAGGATTTTCTTTTGGGATAGGAGTCTCTCCTTTCCGATGCACTGTTCCGTCTTTACTGCATCCCTCGCTCCCGTCACATTGACGAAATAACACAGAAAATTCGTCCCTACGAAATACTATGGGTTCCATGACTTCTCCTTCTAAATCGAGTAACCTTTATATGGAAACGACAGGATTTTCTTTTGGGATACGAGTATCTCCTTTCCGATGCACTATTAGTTCTTTACTGCATTCGTCGCTCCCTCACATTGCCGAATAAACACAGAAATTGTATCGCTATGGAATACTATGTGTTCAATAACTTCTCCTTCTAAATCGAGTAATGTTTCAATGGAAACGACAGGATTCTCTTTTGGATACGAGTATCTCCTTTCCGTTGCACAATTCCTTCTATACTGCATCTCTCGCTCCCTCACATTGACGAAGTAACACAGAGATTGGCGTCGTTATTAAATACTGTGGGTTCTATGGCTCATCCTTCTAAATGGAGTAACGTTTCTATGGAAACGTGAGGATTTTCTTTTGGTATACTAGTATCTCCTTTCCGACGCACTATTCCTTCTTTACTGCATCCCTCGATCCCTCACATTAACGAATTAACACAGATATTGCGTCGCTATGAAATTCTATGGGTTCTATGACTTCTCCTTCTAAATCGTGGTAACGTTTCTATGGAAACGACGGGATTTTCTTTTGGGATACGAGTATCTCCTTTCCGATGCACTATTAGTTCTTTACTGCATCCCTCGCTCCCTCACATTGAAGAATAAGCACAGAAATCGCGTCGCTGTGAAATACTATACGTTCTTTAAATTCTCTTTTCAAATCGAGAATAGTTTCTATGGAAACGACAGGATTTTCTTTTGGGATAGGAGTCTCTCCTTTCCGATGCACTGTTCCGTCTTTACTGCATCCCTCGCTCCCTCACATTGACGAAATAACACAGAAATTTCGTCCCTATGAAATACTATGGGTTCCATGACTTCTCCTTCTAATTCGGGTAACGTTTATATGGAAACGACAGGATTTTCTTTTGGGATACGAGTATCTCTTTTCTGATGCAGTATTAGCTCTTTACTGTATCCCTCGCTCCCTCACATTGACGAATAAGCGTAGAAATTGCGTCACTGTGAGATACTATGTGCTTTATAACTTCTCCTTTAAAATCGAGCAACGTTTCTACGGACACGACTAGATTTTCATTTGGGATACGAGTATCTCCTTCCCGAAGCACTATTCCGACTTTACTGCATTCCTCGCTCCCTCACATTGACGAATTAACACATTAATTGCGTCGCTATGATATACTATGTGTTCTATGACTTCTCCTTCTAAATCGAGTAACGTTTCTATGGAAACGACAGGATTCTCTTTTGGGATTCGAGTATCTCCTTTCCGCTGCACTATTCCTTCTTTCCTGCATCCCTCGCTCACTCACGTTGGCGAATTAACACAGAAAATTGGGTCGCTATGATATACTATGTGTTCTATGACTTCTCCTTCTAAATCGAGTAACGTTTCTAAGGAAACGACAGGATTTTCTTTGGGGATACGAGTATCCCCTTTCCGATGCACTATGCCTTCTGTACTGCACCCCTCGCTCCCTCTCATTGGCGAATTAACACGGAAATTGCGTCGCTATGAAATACTATGGGTTCTATGACTTCTCCTTCTAAATCGAGTAACGTTTCTGTTGAAACGACAGGATTTTCTTTTGGGACACGAGTATCTCCATTCCGATGCACTATTCCGTCTTTACTGCATCCCTCGCTCCCTCACATTGACCAAATAACACAGATATTGAGTCGCTATGAAATACTATGGGTTCCATTACTTCTCCTTCTAAACCGAGTAACGTTTCTATTGAATCGACAGGATTTTCGTTTGGGATAGGAGTCTCTCCTTTCCGATGCACTATTCCGCCCTTACTGCATCCCTCGCTCCCTCTCATTGACAAAATTAACACAGAAATTGCGTCGCTATGAAATACTATGGGTTCTATGATTCTCCTTCTAAATCGAGTAACGTTTCTATGGAAACGAAAGGATTTTCTTTTGGGATACGAGTATCTCCTTTATGAAGCACTATTCCGTCTATTTTCTGCATCCCTCGCTCCCTCACATTCACGAATTAACACAGAAATTGCGTGTCTATGAAATATAATGGGTTCCATGACGCCTCCTTCTAAATCGAGTTACATTTCTATGGAACGACAGGATTTTCTTTTGGATACGACTATCTCCTTTCCGATGCACTATGCCTTCTTTACTGCATACCTCGCTTCCTCACATTGACGAATTAACACAGCAATTGCGTCGCTATGAAATTCTATGCGTTCGATTTCTTGTCCTTCTAAACGGAGTAACGTTTCGACGGAAACGAAAGGATTTTCTTTTGGGATACGACTATCTAATTTTCGATGCACTGTTCCTTCTCTACTGCATCCCTCGCTCCCTCACATTGACGAATTAACACAGCAATTGCGTCGCTATGAAATATTATGGGCTCCATGACGCCTCCTTCTAAATCGAGTTACGTCTCTATGGAAACGAGAGGATTATCTTTTGGATTACTACTATCTCCTTTCCAATGCACTATTAGTTCATTACTGCATCCTCGCTCCCTCACATTGACGAATAAACACAGAAATTGCGTCGCTACGAAATAGAATGGGTTCTATAACCTCTCCTTCTAAATCGAGTAACGTTTCTATGGAAACGACAGGATTTTCTTTTGGGATATGAGTATCTCATTTCCGATTCACGATTCCTTCTTTACTGCATCTCTCGCTCCCTCTCATTGACGAATTAATGTAGAAATTGCGTCGCTATGAAATACTATGGGTTCTATTACTTCTCCTTCTAAATCGAGTAACGTTTCTATTGAAACGAAAGGATTTTGTTTTGGTATACGAGTATCTCCTTTCCGATGCACTATTCCTTCTTTACTGCCACCCTGGCTCCCTCACATTGACGAATTATCACAGAAATTGCATCGCTATGGAATACTATGTTTTCAATGACTTCTCCTTCTAAATCGAGTAACGTTTCAATGGGAACGACAGGATTTGCTTTTGGCATACTAGTATCACCTTTCCGTTGCTCAATTCCTTCTTACTGCATCCCTCGCTCCCTCACATTGACGAATTAACACAGAGATTGCGTCGCTATGAAATACTGTGGGTTCTATGGCTCATCCTTCTAAATCGAGTAACGTTTATATGGAAACGAGAGGATTTTCTTTTGGTATACGAGTATCTCCTTTCCGATGCACTATTCCTCCTTTACTGCATCTCTCCCTATCTCACATTAACGAATTAACACAGAAATTGCGTGGCTATGAAATACTATGGGTTATATGACTTCTCCTTCTAAACCGAGTAACGTTTCTGTTGAAACGACAGAATTTTCTTTTGGGATAGGAGTATCTCCTTTCCGATGCACTATTCCTTCTTTACTGCAACCCTCGCTCTCTCACATTGACAAATTAACACAGAAATTGCGTCGCTATGAATTACTATGGGTTCTATGACTGACTTCTCCTTCTAAAACGAGTAAAGTTTCAATTGAAACGACAGGATTTTTTTTTTTTGGGATACGAGTATCTCCTTTCCGATGCACTATTCCGTCTTTACTGCATCCCTCGCTCCCTCACTTTGTCGAAATAACACAGAGATTGCGTCGCTACGAAATACTATGGGTTCCATGACATCTCCTTCCAAATCGAGTAACGTTTCTATGGAAACGGCAGGATTTTCTTTTGGGATACGAGTATCTCCTTTCTGATGCACTATTAGTTCTTTACTGCATCCCTCGCTCCCTCACACTGGCGAAATAACACCGAAATTGCGTCGCTATGAAATACTTTGGATTCCATTACTTCTCCTTCTAAATCGAATAACGTTTCAATGGAAACGACAGGATTTTTTTTTGGGATACGAGTATCTCCTTTCCGATGCACTATTAGTTCTTTACTGCATCCCATTGAGGTATAAGCACAGAAATCGCGTCGCTATGAAATACTATGGGTTCTTTAACTTTTCTTTTCAAATCGAGAAACGTTTCTATGGAAACGACAGGATTTTCTTTTGGCATTGGAGTCTCTCCTTTCCGATGCACTACTCCGTCCATACTGCGCCCCTCGCTCCCTCACATTGACGAATTAACACAGAAATTGCGTCGCTATGAAATACTATGGGTTCTATGACATCCCCTTCTAAATCGAGTAGCGTTTCTATGGAATCGACAGCATTTTCTTTTGGGATAAGAGCATCTCCTTTGCGAAGCACTATTCCGTCTTTGCTGCATCTCTCGCTCTCTCACATTGACGAATTAACACAGAAATTGCGTCGCGATGAAAATACTAATTGGTTCTATGACTTCTCCTTCTATATCGAGTAACGTTTCTATGGAAACGACAGGATTTTCTTTTGGGATACGAGTATCTCCTTTCCGATGCACTATTCCTCGTTTACTGCATCCCTCCCTCCCTCACATTCACGAATTAACACAGAAATTGCGTGGCTATGAAATACTATGGGTTCTATGACTTCTCATTCTAAACCGAGTAACGTTTCTGTTGAAACGACAGGATTTCCTTTTGGGATACGAGTATCTCCTTTCCGATGCTCTATTCCTTCTTTACCGCATCCCTCGCTCCCTCACATTGACGAATAACACAGAGATTAAGTCGCTATGGAATACTAAGGGTTCTATGACTCATCCTTTTAAATCAAGTAACGTTTCTATGGAAACGAAAGGATTTTCTTTTGGTATACTAGTATCTCCTTTCAGATGCACTATTCCCTCTGTACTGCATCCCTCGCTTCCTCACATTGGCGAATTAACACAGAAATTGCGTCGCTGTGAAATACTACGTGTTCCATGACTTCTCCTTCTAAATCGAGTTACGTTTATATTGAAACGACAGGATTTTCTTTTAAGATACGAGTATCTCCTTTCCGATGCACTATTCCGTCTTTACTGCATCTCTCGCTCCCTCACATTGACGAATTAACACAGTAATTGCGTCGCTATGAAATACTATGGGTTCTATGACTTCATCTTCTAAATCGAGTAACGTTTCTGTTGAAACGACAGGATTTTCTTTTGGGACACAAGTATCTCCTTTGCGATGCATTATTCCGTCTTTACTGGATCCCTCGCTCCCTCACATTGACCAAATAACACAGATATTGAGTCGCTATGAAATACTATGGGTATCATTACTTCTCCTTCTAAACCGAGTAACGTTTCTATTGAAACGACAGTATTTTCTTTTGGGATAGGAGTCTCTCCTTTCCGATGCACTATTCCGTCCTTACAGCATCCCTCGCTCCCTCTCATTGACAAAATTAACACAGAAATTGCGTCGCTATAAAATACTATGCGTTCTATGATTCTCCTTCTAAATCGAGTAACGTTTCTATGGAAACGACAGGATTTTCTTTTGGGATACGAGTATCTCCTTTCTGAAGCACTATTCCGTCTTTTTTCTGCATCCCTCGCTCCCTCACATTGACGAATTAACGCAGAGATTGCGTCGCTACGAATTACTATGGGTTCTATGACTTCTCCTTCTAAATCGGGTAACGTTTCCGTGGAAACGACAGGATTTTCTTTTGGGATACGAGTATCTCCTTTCCGATGCACTATTCCTTCTTTACTGCATCCCTCGCTCGATCACATTGACGAATTAACACAGAAATTGCGGCGCTATGAAATTCTCTGGGATCTATGACTTCTCCTTCTAAATCGAGTAACGTTCCTATGGAAAAGACAGGATTTTCTTTTGGGATACGAGTATCTCCTTTCCGATGCACTATTCCTTTTTTACTGCATCCCTCGCTCCCCCACATTGACAAATTAACACAGAAATGGCGTCGCTATGAAATACTATGGGTTCTATTATCTCTCCTTCTAAATCGAGTAACGTTTCTATGGAAACGATAGGATTCTCTTTTGGGATACGAGTATCTCCATTCCGATGCACTATTCCTTCTTTACTGCATCCCTCACTCCCTCACATTGACGAATTAACACAGAAGATGCGTCGCTATGTAATACTATGGGTTCCCTGACATCTATTTCTAAATCGAGTAACGTTTCTATGGAAACAACAGGATTTTCTTTTATGATACGAGTTTCTCCTTTCCGATGCACTATTAGTTCTTTACTGCATCCCTCGTTCTTTCACATTGACGAATGTGCACTGAAATTGCGGTGCTATGAAATACTATGGGTTCTATGACTTCTCCATCTAAATCGAGTAACGTTTCTATGGTAACGACAGGGTTTTTTTCTGGTATACGAGTAGCTCAATTCCTATGCACTATTTCTTCTTCACTTCATCCCTCGCTCCCTCAGAATGACAAATTAACACAGAAATTGCGTCGCTATGAAATACTATGAATTCTAAGACTTCTCCTTCTAAATCGAGTAACGTTTATATGGAAACGACAGGAATTGCTTTTGGGATACGACTATCTCCTTCCGATGCACTATTCCTTCTGTACTGCATCCCTCGCTCCCTCACATGGGCGAATTAACACAGAAATCACGTGGCTATGATATACTATGGGATCTATGGCTTCTCCTCCTCAATCGAGTAATGTTTCTATTGAAACGACAGGATTTTCTTTGGGATACGAGTATCTCATTTCCGATGCACTATTCCTTCTGTACATTATCCCTCGCTCCCTCACATTGACGAATTAACACCGATATTGCGTCGCTTCGAAATAAAATGCGTTCTATGACTCCCCCTTCAAAGTCGAGTAACGTTTCTATTGAAACGACAGGATTTTCTTTTGGGATACGAGTATCTCCTTTCCGCTGCACTATTCCTTCTTTACTGCATCCCTCGCCCCCTGGCATTGACGAATAAACACAGAAATTGCGTGGCTATTAAATACTATGGGTTCTATTATCTCTCCTTCTAAATCGAGTAACGTTTCTATGGAAACGATAGGATTCTCTTTTGGGATACGAGTATCTCCATTCCGATGCACTATTCCTTCTTTACTGCATCCCTCGCTCCCTCAGAATGACGAATTAACACAGGAATTGCGTCGCTATAAAATACAATGGATTCTATGACTTCTCCTTCAAAATCGAGTAACGTTTCTATGGAAGCGACAGGATATTCTTCTGGTATACGAGTATCTCCTTTCCGATGCACTATTCCTTCTTTGCTGCATCCCTCGCTATCTCACATTGACGAATTAACACAGAAATTGCGTCTCTATGAAATACTATGGGTTCTATGACTTCTCCTTCTAAATCGAGTTACGTTTCTATGGAAACGACCGGATTTTCTTTTGGTATACGAGTATCTCCATTCCGATGAACTATTCCTTCTTTACTGCATCCCTCGCTCTCTCACATTGACGAATTAACACAGAAATTGCGTCGCTTTGAAATACTATGGGTTCTATGACTTTTCCATCTAAATCGAGTAACGTTTCTTTGGAAACGACTGGATTTTCTTTTGGTAAAGGAGTATCTCCTTTCCGATGCCCTATTCCTTCTTAACTGCATCCTTCGCTCCCTCACATTGACGAATTAACGTAGAAATTGTGTCGCTATGAGTTATTATGGTTTCTATGACTTCTCCCTCTAAATCGAGTATCGTTTCCATGGAAAAGACAGGATTTTCTATTGGCAAACGAGTATCTCCTTTCCGATGCACTGTTCCTTCTTTAGCGCGTCACTCGCTCCCTCACATTGACGAATTAACACAGAAATTGCGTCGCTATGAAATGCTATGGGTTCTATGACATCTCCTTCTAAATCGAGTAACGTTTCTGTGGAAACGACAGTAATTTCCTTTTGGATACGAGTATCTCCTTTCCTATGCACTATTCCCTCTTCACTGCATCCCTCGCTCCCTCTCATTGACGAAATAACGCGGAAATTGCGTCGCTATGAAATACTATGGATTCTATGACTTCTCCTTCTAAATCAAGTAACGTTTCTATGGAAAGGGCAGGATTTACTTTTGGGATACGAGTATCTCCTTGTCGATGCACTATTCCTTCTTTACAGCGTCTCTCGCTCCCTCACATTGACGAATTAACACAGAAATTGCGTCGCTATCAGATACTATGGGTTCTATGACATCTCCTTCTAAATCGAGAAACGTTTCTATGGAAAAAACAGGTTTTTCTTCTGGCATACGAGTATCTCCTTTCCGATGCACTATTCCATCTCTAATGCATCCCTCGCTCCCTCACATCGACGAATTAACACAGAAATTGCGTCGCTATTAAATACTATGTGTTCTATGACTTATCCTCCTAAATCGTGTAACCTTTCTATGGAAACGACAGGATTTTCTTTTGGGATACGACTATCTCCTTACCAATGCACTATTCCCTCTTTACTGCATCTCTCGCTCCCACACACTGACGAATTAACACAGAAATTGCGTCGCTATGAAATACTATGGGTTCTAAGACTTCTCCTTCTAAATCGAACAACGTTTATATGGAAACGACAGGAATTGCTTTTGGGATACGAGTATCCCTTCCGATGCACTATTCCTTCTGTACTGCATCCCTCGCTCCCTCACATGGGCGAATTAACACAGAAATCACGTGGCTATGATATACTATGGGATCTATGGATTCTCCTCCTAAATCGAGTAATGTTTCTATTGAAACGACAGGATTTTCTTTGGGATACGAGTATCTCATTTCCGATGCACTATTCCTTCTGTACTTTATCCCTCGCTCCCTCACATTGACGAATTAACACCGATATTGCGTCGCTTCGAAATAAAATGCGTTCTATGACTCCCCCTTCAAAATCGAGTAACGTTTCTATTGAAACGACAGGATTTTCTTTTGGGATACGAGTATCTCCTTTCCGCTGCACTATTCCTTCTTTACTGCATCCCTCGCCCCCTGGCATTGACGAATTAAGACAGAAATTGCGTGGCTATTAAATACTATGGATTCTATGACTTCTCCTTCAAAATCGAGTAACGTTTCTACGGAAACGACGGGATTTTCTACTGGTATACGAGTTTCTCCTTTCCGATGCACTATTCCTTCTTTGCTGCATCCCTCGCTATCTCACATTGACGAATTAACACAAAAATTGCGTCGCTATGAAATACTATGGGTTCTATGACTTCTCCTTCTAAATCGAGTAACGTTCCTATGGAAAAGACTGGATTTTCTTTTGGTATACGAGTATCTCCTTTCCGATGCACCGTTCCGTCTTTGCTACATCCCCCGCTACCTCACATTAACGAATTAAAACAGAAATTGCGTATCTATGAAATACTATGGGTTCTATGACTTCTCCTTCTAAATCGAGTAACGTTTCTATGGAAACGACCGGATTTTCTTTTGGTATACGAGTATCTCCATTCCGATGCACTATTCCTCCTTTACTGCATCCCTCGCTCTCACACATTGACGAATTAACACAGAAATTGGGTCGCTTTGAAATACTATGGGTTCTATGACTTCTGCATCTAAATCGCGTAACGTTTCTTTGGAAACGACTGGATTTTCTTTTGGTAAAGGAGTATCTCCTTTCCGATGCACTATTCCTTCTTAACTGCATCCTTCGCTCCCTCACATTGACGAATTAACGCAGAAATTGCGTCGCTATGAGTTATTATGGTTTCTATGACTTCTCCCTCTAAATCGAGTATCGTTTTCATGGAAAAGACAAGATTTTCTTTTGGCAAACGAGTATCTCATTTCCGATGCACTGTTCCTTCTTTAGCGCATCACTCGCTCCCTCACATTGACGAATTAACACAGAAATTGCGTCGCTATTAAATACTATGTGTTCTATGACTTCTCCTCCTAAATCGTGTAACGTTTCTATGGAAACGACAGGATTTTCTTTTGGGATACGACTATCTCCTTATCAATGCACTATTCCCTCTTTACTGCATCTCTCGCTCCCTCACATTGACGAATTAACACAGAAATTGCGTCGCTATGAAATATTATGGGTTTCAGGACTTCTCCTTCTAAATCGAGTAAAGTTCCTATGGATACGACAGGATTTTCTTTTATGATACGAGTATCTCCTTTCCGATGCACTATTACTTCTTTACTGCATCCCTCGCTCCCTCACTTTGACGAATTAGCTGAGACACTGCTTCGCCATGAAATACTATCTGTTCTATAAATTCTCCTTTTAAATAGAGTAACGTTTGTATGGAAACGACAGGATTTCGTTTTGGGATACATCTATCCCCTTTCCGATCCACTATTCCTTCTTAACTTCATCCCTCGCTCCCTCACATTGACGAATTAGCGCAGAGATTGCCTCGCTACGAATTACTATGCGTTCGATGACTTCTCCTTCTAAATCGTGTAACGTTTCCATGGAAACGACAGGATTTTCTTTTGGGATACGAGTATCTCCTTTCCGATGCACTATTCCTTCTTTACTGCATCCCTCGCTCGATCACATTGACGAATTAACACAGAAATTACGGCGCTATGAAATACTCTGGGTTCTATGACTTCTCCTTCTAAATCGAAAAACGTTTCTATGGAAACGACAGAATTTTCTTTTGGGATACGAGTATCTACTTTCCGATGCACTATTCCTGTTTCACTGCATCCCTCGCTCCCTCACCTTGACAAATTAACACAGAAATTGCGTCGCTATGAAATACCATTGTTTCTATTACATCTCCTTCTAATTCGAGTAACGTTTCTATAGAAACGACAGCATATTCTTTTGGGAAACGAGTATCTACTTTCCGATGCGCTATTCCTACTTTACTGCATCCCTCGTTCACTCAAATTGACGAATAAGCACAGAAATTGCGTCGCTATGAAATCCTATGGGTTCTATGACTTCTCCTTCTAAATCGAGTAACGTGT
This sequence comes from Schistocerca piceifrons, assembly GCF_021461385.2. NCBI lineage: Eukaryota > Metazoa > Arthropoda > Insecta > Orthoptera > Acrididae > Schistocerca > Schistocerca piceifrons. The sequence continues at coordinate 37,924,607 of NC_060138.1, read as the reverse complement.
CTATGGAAAGGACAGGTTTTTTTTTGGGACACGACGATCTCCTTTCCGATGCACTATTCCTTTTTTACTGCATCACTCGCTCCCTCACATTGAGGAGTTAACACAGAAATTGCGTCGCTATGAAATACTATGTGTCCCATGACTTCTCCTTCTAAATCGACTAACGTTTCTATGGAAACGATAGGATTTACTTATGGTATAGGAGTATCTCCTTTCCGGTGCACTATTCCTTCTGTACTGCACCCTCGCTCCCTCACATTGATGAATTAACACAGATATTGCGTCGCTATGATACTATGGGTTCTATGACTTCTCCTTCTAAATCGAGTAACGTTTCAATGCAAACGACCAGATTTTCTATTGAGATACGAGTATCATATTTCCGATGCACTATTCCATCATTACTGCATCCCTCGATCCCTCACATTGATTAATTAACACAGACATTGCGTCGCTGTGAAATACTATGGTTTCTATGACTTCTCCTTCTAAAACGAGTAACGTTCTTATGGAAACGTCAGGATTTTTTTTTGCGATACGAGTGTCTCCATTCCGATGCACTATTCCCTCTTTTCTTCATCCCTCGCTCCCTCACATTGACTAATTAACACAGAAATTGCGTTGCTATGAATTACTATGGGTTCTGAGACTTCTCCTTATAAATCGTGTAACGTTTCCATGGAAACGACAGGATTTTCTTTTGGGATACGAGTATCTCCTTTCCGATGCACTATTCCTTCTTTACTGCATCCCTCGCTCTCTCACATTGACGAATTAACACAGAAATTGCGTCGCCATGAAATACTATGAGTTCTATGACTTATTCTTCTAACTCGAGGAACGATTCTGTGGAAACGACAGGATAATCTTTTGGGATACGACTATCTCCTTTCCGATGCCCTATTCCCTCTTTACTGCATCCCGCGCTCCCTCACATTGACGAATTAACACAGAAATTGCGTCGCTATGAAGTACTATGGGTTCTATGACTTCTCCTTCTAAATCGAGAAACGTCTCTATGGAAACGACAGGTTTTTCTTTCGGGATACGAGTATTTCCTTTCCGATGCACTATTCCTTCTTTACTGCGTCCCTGGCTCCCTCACATTGACGAATTAACACACAAATTGCGTCGCTATGAAATACTATGGGTTCTATGACTTCTCCTTCTAAATCGAGTAACGTTTCTGTGGAAACGACAGGATTTTTTTTTTGGGATACGAGTATCTCCATTTCGATGCAATATTCCTTCCTTACTGCATCCCTGGCACCCTCACATTCACGAATTAACACAGAATTTGCGACTCCATGGAATACTATGTGTTCTATGACTTCTCCATCTAAATCGAGTAACGTTTCTAAGGAAACGACAAGATTTTCTTATGGGATACGAGTATCTCCTTTCCGATCCACTATTCCTTTTTTACCGCATCCCTCGCTCCCTCACATTGTCGAATTAACACAGAAATTGCGTCGCTATGAAATCCTATTGGTTCTATGACTTCTCCTTCTAAATCGAGTAACGTTTCTATGCAAAGGACAGGATTTTCTTTTGGGAAACGAGTATCTCCTTTCCGATGCACTATTCCTTCCTTAAAGCATCCCTCGCTCCCTCACATTGACGAATTAACACAGAAATTGCGTCGCAATGAAATACTATGGGTTCCATGACTTCTTCTTCTAAATCGAGTAACGTTTCTATGGAAACGACAGGATATTCTTTTGGGATACGAGTATCTCCTTTCCGATGCACTATTCCTTCTTTACTGCATCCCTCGCTTCCTCACAGTGAGAAATTAACAATGAAATTTCGTCGCTATGGAATACTATGGGTTCTATGACTTCTCCTTCTAAATCGAGTGGCGTTTCTATGCAGACGACAGTATTTTATTTTGGAATACGACTATCTCCTTTCCGATGCACTATTCCTACATTATTGCATCTCTCGTTCCCTCACACTGACGAATAAGCACAGATATTGCGTCGCTATGAAATCCTATGGGTTCTATGATTTCTCTTTCTAAATCGAGTAACGTTTCTATAGAAACGACAGGATTTTCTTTTGGGATACGACTATCTCCTTTCCGATGCAATATTCCTCCCTTACTGCATCCCTGGCTCCATCACATTGACGAATTAACACAGAAATAGCGAGGCTATGGTTTACTATGTGCGCTATGACTTCTCTCTCTAAATCGAGTAACGTTTCTATAGAATGGACAGGATTTCCTTTTGGAATCCGAGTATGTCCATTCCGATGCACTATTCCTTCTTTATTGCATCCCTCGCACCCTCACATTGACGAATTAACACAGAGATTGCGTCGCTATGAAATACTATGGGTTCTATAACTTCTCTTTCTAAATCGAGTAACGTTTCTATTGGAACGACAGGATTTTCTTTTGGGATACGAGTATCTCCTTTCCGATGCACTATTCCCTCTTTACTGCATCTCACGCTCCCTGCCAATGACGAATTAACACATATATTACGTCGCTATGAAATACTATGGGTTCCATGACTTCTCCTTCTAAATCGATTAACGTTTCTATGGAAACGATAGGATTTTCGTTTGGTATACGAGTATCTCCATTCCGATGCACTATTCCCTCTTAACTGCATCCCTTGCTCCCTCACATTGACAAATTAACTCAGAAATTGCGTCGCTCTGATATACCATTGGTTCTATGACATCTCCTTCTAAATTGAGTAACGTTTCAATGGTAACAACAGGTTTTTCTTTTGGGATACGAGTATTTCCTATCCGCTGCACTATTCCTTCTTTACTTGACCCTGGCTCCCTCACATTGACGAATTAACACAGACATTGCGACGCTATGGAATAATATGTGTTCTATGACTTCTCCTTCTAAATCGAATAACGTTTCTATGGAAACGACAGGATTTTCGTTTGGGATACGAGTAACTCCTTTCCGATGCACTATTCTTTCTATCCTGCATCCCTCGCTCCCTCACATTGACGAATTAACACAGAAATTGCGTCGCTATGAAATACTACGTGTTCTGTGAGTTCTCCTTCTAAATCGAGTAACGTTGCTATGGATACGACAGGATTTTCTTTTGGTATAAGAATATCTCCTTTCCGATGCACTATTCCTTCTTTACTGCATCCCTCGCTCCCTCTCATTGACGAATTAACGCAGAAATTGCGTCGCTATGAAATACTATGGGTTCTATGATTTCTCCCTCTAAATCGAGTAAAGTTTCTATGGTGACGACAGGATTTTCTTTTGGGATACGAGTTTCTCCTTTCCGATGCATAATTCCTTCTTTACTGCATCCCTCGCTACCTCACATTGACGAATTAACACAGAAATTGCGTCGCTATGAAATACTATGGGTTCAATGACTGCTCCTTCTAATCGAGTAACTGTTTCTATGGAAACGAAATGATTCTCTTTTGGGATACTTGTATCCGAGTATCTCCTTTCCGATGCACTATTCCTTCTTTACTGCATTCCTCGCTACCTCACATTGACGAATAAACACAGAAATGGCGTCGCTATGAAATACTATGGGTTCCATGACTTCTCCTTCTACATCGCGTAACGTTTCTATGGATACGATAGGATTTTCTTTTGGTATACGAGTATCTCCTTTCCGATGCACTATTCCTTCTTTACTGCATCCCTCGCTCCCACACATTGAAGAATTAACACTGAATTTGCGTCGCTATGAATTACTATGCGTACCATGACTTCTCCATCTAAATCGAGTAACGTTTCAATGGAAACGACAGGATTTTCTTTTGGGATACGAGTATCTCCTTTCCGATGCACAATTCCTACTTTACTGCATCCCTCGTTCCCTAACATTGACGAATAAGCACAGACATTGCGTCGCTATGAAATCCTATGGGTTCTATGACTTCTCCTTCTAAATCGGGTAACGTTTATATGGAAACGACAGGATTTTCTTATGGGTTACGAGTTTCTCCATTCCGATGCACTATTCCTTCTTTCCTGCATCCCTCGATCCCTCACATTGACGACTAACACAGAAATTGCGTCGCTATGAAATACTATGGGTTCTATGACTTCTCCTTCTAAATCGAGTAACGTTTCTGTGGAAACGACAGGATTTTTTTTTTGGGATACGAGTATCTCCATTTCGATGCAATATTCCTTCCTTACTGCATCCCTGGCACCCTCACATTCACGAATTAACACAGAATTTGCGACTCCATGGAATACTATGTGTTCTATGACTTCTCCATCTAAATCGAGTAACGTTTCTAAGGAAACGACAAGATTTTCTTATGGGATACGAGTATCTCCTTTCCGATCCACTATTCCTTTTTTACCGCATCCCTCGCTCCCTCACATTGTCGAATTAACACAGAAATTGCGTCGCTATGAAATCCTATTGGTTCTATGACTTCTCCTTCTAAATCGAGTAACGTTTCTATGCAAAGGACAGGATTTTCTTTTGGGAAACGAGTATCTCCTTTCCGATGCACTATTCCTTCCTTAAAGCATCCCTCGCTCCCTCACATTGACGAATTAACACAGAAATTGCGTCGCAATGAAATACTATGGGTTCCATGACTTCTTCTTCTAAATCGAGTAACGTTTCTATGGAAACGACAGGATATTCTTTTGGGATACGAGTATCTCCTTTCCGATGCACTATTCCTTCTTTACTGCATCCCTCGCTTCCTCACAGTGAGAAATTAACAATGAAATTTCGTCGCTATGGAATACTATGGGTTCTATGACTTCTCCTTCTAAATCGAGTGGCGTTTCTATGCAGACGACAGTATTTTATTTTGGAATACGACTATCTCCTTTCCGATGCACTATTCCTACATTATTGCATCTCTCGTTCCCTCACACTGACGAATAAGCACAGATATTGCGTCGCTATGAAATCCTATGGGTTCTATGATTTCTCTTTCTAAATCGAGTAACGTTTCTATAGAAACGACAGGATTTTCTTTTGGGATACGACTATCTCCTTTCCGATGCAATATTCCTCCCTTACTGCATCCCTGGCTCCATCACATTGACGAATTAACACAGAAATAGCGAGGCTATGGTTTACTATGTGCGCTATGACTTCTCTCTCTAAATCGAGTAACGTTTCTATAGAATGGACAGGATTTCCTTTTGGAATCCGAGTATGTCCATTCCGATGCACTATTCCTTCTTTATTGCATCCCTCGCACCCTCACATTGACGAATTAACACAGAGATTGCGTCGCTATGAAATACTATGGGTTCTATAACTTCTCTTTCTAAATCGAGTAACGTTTCTATTGGAACGACAGGATTTTCTTTTGGGATACGAGTATCTCCTTTCCGATGCACTATTCCCTCTTTACTGCATCTCACGCTCCCTGCCAATGACGAATTAACACATATATTACGTCGCTATGAAATACTATGGGTTCCATGACTTCTCCTTCTAAATCGATTAACGTTTCTATGGAAACGATAGGATTTTCGTTTGGTATACGAGTATCTCCATTCCGATGCACTATTCCCTCTTAACTGCATCCCTTGCTCCCTCACATTGACAAATTAACTCAGAAATTGCGTCGCTCTGATATACCATTGGTTCTATGACATCTCCTTCTAAATTGAGTAACGTTTCAATGGTAACAACAGGTTTTTCTTTTGGGATACGAGTATTTCCTATCCGCTGCACTATTCCTTCTTTACTTGACCCTGGCTCCCTCACATTGACGAATTAACACAGACATTGCGACGCTATGGAATAATATGTGTTCTATGACTTCTCCTTCTAAATCGAATAACGTTTCTATGGAAACGACAGGATTTTCGTTTGGGATACGAGTAACTCCTTTCCGATGCACTATTCTTTCTATCCTGCATCCCTCGCTCCCTCACATTGACGAATTAACACAGAAATTGCGTCGCTATGAAATACTACGTGTTCTGTGAGTTCTCCTTCTAAATCGAGTAACGTTGCTATGGATACGACAGGATTTTCTTTTGGTATAAGAATATCTCCTTTCCGATGCACTATTCCTTCTTTACTGCATCCCTCGCTCCCTCTCATTGACGAATTAACGCAGAAATTGCGTCGCTATGAAATACTATGGGTTCTATGATTTCTCCCTCTAAATCGAGTAAAGTTTCTATGGTGACGACAGGATTTTCTTTTGGGATACGAGTTTCTCCTTTCCGATGCATAATTCCTTCTTTACTGCATCCCTCGCTACCTCACATTGACGAATTAACACAGAAATTGCGTCGCTATGAAATACTATGGGTTCAATGACTGCTCCTTCTAATCGAGTAACTGTTTCTATGGAAACGAAATGATTCTCTTTTGGGATACTTGTATCCGAGTATCTCCTTTCCGATGCACTATCCCTTCTTTACTGCATTCCTCGCTACCTCACATTGACGAATAAACACAGAAATGGCGTCGCTATGAAATACTATGGGTTCCATGACTTCTCCTTCTACATCGCGTAACGTTTCTATGGATACGATAGGATTTTCTTTTGGTATACGAGTATCTCCTTTCCGATGCACTATTCCTTCTTTACTGCATCCCTCGCTCCCACACATTGAAGAATTAACACTGAATTTGCGTCGCTATGAATTACTATGCGTACCATGACTTCTCCATCTAAATCGAGTAACGTTTCAATGGAAACGACAGGATTTTCTTTTGGGATACGAGTATCTCCTTTCCGATGCACAATTCCTACTTTACTGCATCCCTCGTTCCCTAACATTGACGAATAAGCACAGACATTGCGTCGCTATGAAATCCTATGGGTTCTATGACTTCTCCTTCTAAATCGGGTAACGTTTATATGGAAACGACAGGATTTTCTTATGGGTTACGAGTTTCTCCATTCCGATGCACTATTCCTTCTTTCCTGCATCCCTCGATCCCTCACATTGACGACTAACACAGAAATTGCGTCGCTATGAAATACTATGGGTTCTATGACTTCTCCTTCTAATTCGAAAGACGTTTCTATGCAGACGACAGGATTTTTTTTTGGGATACGAGTATCTCCTTTTCGATGCATTATTCCTGCTTTATTGCATCCCTCGTTCCCTCACATTGACGAATAAGCACAGAAATTGCGCCGCTATGAAATCCTATGGGTTCTATGACTTCTCCTTCTAAATCGAGTAACGTTTCTATAGAAACGACAGCATTTTCTTTTGGGATACGACTATCTCCTTTCCGATGCAATATTCCTCACTTACTGCATCCCTGGCTCCATCACATTGACGAATTAACACAGAAATAGCGAGGCTATGAATTACTATGTGCGCTATGACTTCTCCTTCTAAATCGAGTAACATTTCTATAGAAAGGACAGGATATCCTTTTGGGATCCGAGTATGTCCATTCCGATGCACTATTCCTTCTTTATTGCATCCCTCGCACCCTCACATTGACGAATTAACACAGAGATTGCGTCGCTATGAAATACTATGGGTTCTAAAACTTCTCTTTCTAAATCGAGTATCGTTTCTATGGAAACGGAAGGATTTTCTTTTGGTATACGAGTATCTCCTTTCCGAAGCACTATTCCTTCTTTACTGCATCCCTCGCTCCCTCACATTGACGAATTAACACAGAAATTGCGTCGCTATGAAATACTATGGGTTCCATGACTTCTCCTTCTAAATCGAGTAACGTTTCTGTGGAAACGTCAGGATTTTCTTTTGGGATACGAGTATCTCCATTCCGATGCACTATTCCCTCTTAACTGCATCCCTTGCTCCCTCACATTGACAAATTAACTCAGAAATTGCCTCGCTCTGAAATACCATTGGTTCTATGACATCTCCTTCTAAATCGAGTAACGTTTCAATGGAAACAAAAGTATTTTCTTTTGGGTTACGAGTATCTCCACTCCTCTGCACTATTCCTTCTTCACTGATTCCCTCGCTCCCTCAGAATGACGAATTAACACAGATATTGCGTCGCTATGAATTACTATGGATTCTATGACTTCTCCTTGTATATCGACAAACGTTTCTATGGGAACTAAAGGTTTTTCTTTCGGGATACGAGTATCTCCTTTCCGATGCACTATTCCTTTTGTACTGCATCCCTGGCTCCCTCACATTGACGAATTAACACAGTTATTGTGACGCTATGGTATGATATGTGTTCTATGACTTCACCTTTTAAAACGAGTTACGTTTCTATGGAAACGACAGGACTTTCTTTTGGGATACGTCTATCTCCTTTCCAATGCACTAGTCCTTCTTTACTGCATCCCTGGCTCCCTCACATTCACGAATTAACACAGTAATTGCGACTCCATGGAATACTATGTGTTCTATGACTCCTCCTTCTAAATCGAGTAACGTTTCAAAGGAAACGACAGGATTTTCTCATGGGATACGAGTATCTCCTTTCCGATGCACTATTCCTTCTTGACTGCATCCCTCGCTCCCTCACATTGTTGAATTAACACAGAAATTGCGTCGCTATGAAATACTATGGGTTCCATGACTTCTCCTTCTAAATCAAGTAACGTTTCTATGGAAACAACAGGAATTTCTTTTGGGATACGACTATCTCTTTTCCGATGCACTATTCCTACTTTACTGATTGCCTCGTTCCCTAACCTTGACGAATAAGCACAGAAAATGCGTCGCTATGAAATCCTATGGGTTCTATGACTTCTCCTTCTAAATCTAGTAACTTTTCTATGGAAACGACAGGATTTTCTTTTGGGATACGACTATCTCCTTTCCGATGCACTATTCCTTCCTGACTCCATCACTGGCTACATCACATTGACGAATTAACACAGAAATTGCGACGCTATGGATTACTATGTGCTCTATGACTTCTCCTTTAAATCGAATATAGATTCTATGGAAAGGAAAGGATTTTCTTATCGAATCCGAGTATGTCCTTTCCGATGCACTTTTCCTTTTTTATTGCATCTCTCGCACCCTCATATTGACGAATTAACACAGAGATTGCGTCGCTATGAAATACTATGGGTTCTATAACTTCTCTTTCTAAATCGAGTAACGTGTCCATGGAAACGACCGGATTTTCTTTTGGGACACGAGTGTCTCCTTTCCGATGCACAATTCCCTCTTTACTTCATCTCTCGCTAACTCACATTGACGAATTAACACAGAAATTGCGTCGCTATGAAATACTATGTGTTCTATAACTGCTCCTTCTAAATCGAGTAACGTTTCTATTGAAACGACAGGTTATTCTTTTGGGATACAACTATCTCCTTTCCGGTGCACTATTCCTTCTTTACTTCATCCCTCGCTCTCTCACATTGACGAATTAACACAGAAATTGCGTCTCTATGATATACTATGTGTTCTATGACTTCTCCTTCTAAATCGAGTAACGTTTCTAAGGAAACGACAGGATTTTCTTATGGGATACGAGAATCTCCTTTCCTATGCACTATTCCCTCTTAACTGTATCCCTTGCTCCCTCACATTGACAAATTAACTCAGAAATTGCGTCGCCCTAAAATACCATTGGTTCGATGACATGTCCTTCTAAATCGAGTAACGTTTCAATGGAAACAAAAGGATTTTCTTTTGGGATACGAGTATCTCCACTCCGCTGCACTATTCCAACTTTACTGCATCTCTCGCTCCCTCAGACTGACGAATTAACACAGATATTGCGTCGCTATGAATTACTATGGGTTCTATGACTTCTCCTACTATATCGAGAAACGTTTCTATGGAAACGACAGGTTTTTCTTTCGGGATACGAGTATCTCCTTTCCGATGCGCTATTCCTTCTTTACTGCATCCCTGGCTCCCTCACATTGACGAATTAACACAGATATTGTGACGCTATGGTATGATATGTGTTGTATGACTTCTCCTTCTAGATCGAGTAACGTTTCCATGGAAACGACAGGATTTTCGTTTGGGATACGTCTATCTCCTTTCCTATGCACTAGTCCTTCTTTACTGCATCCCTGGCTCCCTCACATTCACGAATAAACACAGTAATTGGGACTCCATGCAATACTATGTGTTCTATGACTTCTCCTTCTAAATCGAGTAACGTTTCTAAGGAAACGACAGGATTTTCTTTTGGGATACGACTATCTCCTTTCCGATGCACTATTCCTTCCTGACTCCATCCCTGTCTCCATCACATTGGCGAATTAACACAGAGATTGCGTCCCTATGAAATACTATGGGTTCTATAACTTCTCTTTCTACATCGAGTAACGTTTCTATTGAAAAGACAGGATTTTCTTATGGGATACGAGTATCTCCTTTCCGATGCACTATTCCCTCGTTACTGCATCTCGCGCTCACTCACATTGACGAATTAATACAGAAATTGCGTCGCTATGAAATACTATGGGTTCCATGACTTCTCATTCTAAATCGAGTAACGTTTCTAAGGAAACGACAGGATTTTCTTTTATGTTACGAGTACCTCCTTTCCGATGCACTATTAGTTTTTTACTGCATCCCTCGCTCCCTCACATTGACGAATAAGCAGAGAAATTGCGTCGCCATGTCATACTATGGGTTCTATAACTTCTTCTTCTAAATCGTGTAACAATTCTATGGATCCGACAGGATTTCGTTTCGGGATACAACTATCTCCTTTCCGATGCACTATTCCTTCTTTACTTCATCCCTCGCTCCCTCACATTGACGAATTAACACAGAAATTGCCTCTCTAGGAATTACTACGGGTTCTATGACATCTCCTTCTAAATCGAGTAACGTTTCCATGGAGACGACTGGATTTTCTTTTGGGATACGAGTATCTCCTTTCCGATGCACTATTCCTTCTTTAATGCATCCCTCGTTACCTCACATTGACGAATTAACACAGAAATTGCGTCAGTATGAAATGCTATGGGTTCTATGACTTCTCCTTCTAAATCGAGTAACGTTTCTATGGAAACGACAGGATTTTCTTTTGGTATACTGGTATAGGAGTATCTCCTTTCCGATGCACTATTCCTTCTATCCTGCATCCCTCGCTCCCTCACATTGACGAATTAACACACAAATTGCGTCGCTATGAAATACTATGTGTTCTATGACTTCTCCTTCTGAATCGAGTTCCGTTCCTATGGAAACGACAGGATTATCTTTTGGGATACGTCTATCTCCTTTCCGATTCACTAGTCCTTCTTTACTGCATCCCTGGCTCCCTCACTTTCACGAATTAACACAGAAATTGCGACTCCGTGGAATACTATGTGTTGTATGACTTCTCCTTCTAAATCGAGTAACGTTTCTAAGGAAACGACAGGATTTTCTCATGGGATACGAGTATCCTTTTCCGATGCACTATTCCTTCTTTACTGCATCCCTCGCTCCTTCACATTGTTGAATTAACATAGAATTTGCGTCGCTATGAAATACTATGGGTTCCTTGATTTCTCCTTAAAAATCGAGTTACGTTTCTATGGAAACGACAGAATTTTCTTTTGGGATACGAGTATCTCCTTTCCGATGCACTATTCCTCCTCTACTGCATCCCTCGATCCCTCACATTCACGAATTAACACTGAAATTGCGTCGCTATGAAATACTATGGGTTCTATTACTTCTCTATCTAAATCGAGTAACGTTTCTATTGAAACGACAGAATTTTCTTTTGGGATACGAGTATCTCTTTTCCGATGCACTATTCCCTCTTTACTGCATCTCTCGCTCACTCACATTGACGAATTAACACAGAAATTGCGTAGCTATGAAATACTATGGGTTCCATGACTTCTCCTTCTAAATCGAGTAACGTTTCTATGGAAACGACAGGATTTTCTTTTGGTATACTGGTATACGAGTATCTCCTTTCCGATTCACTATTCCTCTATCCTTCATCCCTCGCTCCCTCACATTGACGAATTAACACATAAATTGCGACGCTATGAAATACTATGTGTTCTATGACTTCTCCTTCTAAATCGAGTAACGTTCCTATCCAAACGACAGTATTTTCTTTTGGGATACGTCTATCTCCTTTCCGATGCACTAGTCCTTCTTTACTGCATCCCTGGCTCCCTCACTTTCACGAATTAACACAGAAATTGCGACTCCATATAATACTATGTGCTCTATGACTTCTCCTTCTAAATCGAGTAACGTTTCTAAGGAAACGACAGGATTTTCTTATGGCATAGGAGTATCTCCGATGCACTATTCCTTCTTTACTGCATCCCTCGCTCCCTCACATTGACGAATTAACACTGATATTGCGTCGCTATGAAATACTATGTGTTCTATAACTTCTCCTTCCAAATTGAGTAACGTTTCCTTAGAAACGACAGGATTTTCTTTTGGGATACGAGTATCTCCTTTCCGATGCATTATTTCTTCTTTACTGCATCCCTCGCTCCCTTACATTGACGAATTAACAATGAAATTGTGTCTCTATGAAATACTATGGATTCTATGACTTCTCCTTCTAAATCGAGTAACGTTTCTATGGAAACGACAGGATTTTCCTTTGAGATACGGGTATCTCCTTTCCGATGCACTATTCCTACTTTACTGCATCCCTCGTTCCCTAACATTGACGAATACGCTCAGAAATTGCGTCGCTATGAAATCCGATGGATTCTATGACTTCTCCTTCTAAATCTAGTAACGTTTCTATGGAAACGACAGGATTTTCGTTTGGGATACGTCTATCTCCTTTCCGATGCACTAGTCCTTCTTTACTGCATCCCTGGCTCCCTCAGATTCACGAACTAACACAGAAATTGCGACTCCATGGAATACTATGCGCTCTATGACTTCTCCTTCTAAATCGAGTAACGTTTCTATGGAAACGACAGGATTTTCCTTTGAGATACGGGTATCTCCTTTCCGATGCACTATTCCTACTTTACTGCATCCCTCGTTCCCTAACATTGACGAATACGCTCAGAAATTGCGTCGCTATGAAATCCGATGGATTCTATGACTTCTCCTTCTAAATCTAGTAACGTTTCTATGGAAACGACAGGATTTTCGTTTGGGATACGTCTATCTCCTTTCTGAAGCCTAGTCCTTCTTTACTGCATCCCTGGCTCCTTCAGATTCACGAATTAACACAGAAATTGCGACTCCATGGAATACTATGTGCTCTATGACTTCTCCTTCTAAATTGAGTAACGTTTCTAAGGAAACGTCAGGATTTTCTTATGGGATACGAGTATCTCCTTTCCGATGCACTATTCCTTCTTTACTGCATCCCTCGCTTCCTCACATTGACGAATTAACACTGATATTGCGTCGCTATGAAATACTATGTGTTCTATAACTTCTCCTTCTAAATCGAGTAACGTTTCTATGGAAACGACAGGATTTCCTTTGGGATACGGGTATCTCCTTTCCGATGCACTATTCCTACTTTATTGCATCCCTCGTTCCCTAAGATTGACGAATAAGCTCAGAAATTGCGTCGCTAAGAAATCCGATTGATTCTATGTCTTCTCCTTCTAAATCGAGTAACGTTTCTATGGAAACGACAGGATTTTCCTTTGGGATACGTCTATCTCCTTTACGATGCACTATTCCTTCTTTATTGCATCTCTCGCACTCTCACATTGACGAATTAATCCAGAGATTGCGTCGAAATGAAATACAATGGGTTCTATAACTTCTCTTCCTAAATCGTAAAACGTTTCTATGGAAACGACAGGATTTTCGTTTGGGATACGTCTATCTCCTTTCCGATGCACTATTCCTTCTTTACTGCATCCCTGGCTCCCTCACATTCACGGATTAACACAGAAATTCGACTCCATGGAATACTATGTGTTCTATGACTTCTCCTTCTAAATTGAGTTATGTTTCTATTGAAACGACAGGATTTTCTTTTGGGATACGAGTATCTCCTTTCCGATGCACTATTTCTTCTTTACTGCATCCCTCGCTCCCTCATACTGGCTAATTATTACAGAAATTGCGTTGCTATGATATACTATGGGTTATACGACTTCTCCTTCTAAATCGAGTAAAATTTCAATGGAAACGACACGATTTTCTTTTGAGATACGAGTATCTCCTTTCCGATGCACTATTCCCTCTTTACTGCATCTCTCGCTCCCACACATTGACGAATTAACACAGAAATTGCGTCGCAATGAAATACTATGTGTTCCATGACTTCTCCTTCTAAATCGAGTAACGTTTCTATGGTAACGACAGGATTTTCTTTTGGGATACGAGTATCTCCTTTCCGATGCACTATTCCTTCGTTAATGCATCCCTCGTTCCCTCACATTGACGAACTAACACATAAATTGCCACGCAATGAAATACTATGTGTTCCATGACGTCTCCTTCTAAATCGAGTAACGTTCCTATGCAAACGACAGGATTTTCTTTTGGGATACGTCTATCTCCTTTCCGAAGCACTAGTCCTTCTTTACTGCATCCCTGGCACCCTCAGATTCACGAATTAACACAGAAATTGCGACTCCATGGAATACTATGTGCTCTATGACTTCTCCTTCTAAGTTGAGTAACGTTTCTAAGGAAACGTCAGGATTTTCTTATGGGATACGAGTATCTCCTTTCCGATGCACTATTCCTTCTTTACTGCATCCCTCGCTTCCTCACATTGACGAATTAACACTGATATTGCGTCGCTATGAGATACTATGTGTTCTATAACTTCTCCTTCTAAATCGAGTAACGTTTCTAAGGAAACGACAGGATTTTCTTATGGGATACGAGAATCTCCCTTCCGATGCACTATTCCCTCTTAACTGTATCCCTTGCTCCCTCACATTGACAAATTAACTCAGAAATTGTGTCGCTCTGAAATACCATTGGTTCTATGACATCTCCTTCTAAATCGAGTAACGTTTCAACGGAAACAAAAGGATTTTCTTCTGCGATACGAGTATCTCCACTCCGCTGCACTATTCCTTCTTTACTGCATACCTCGCTCCCTCAGATTGACGAATTAACACAGAAATGGCGTTGCTATGAAATACTATGTGTTCTATGACTTCTCCTTCTAAATCGAGTAACGTTTCTATTGAAACGACAGGTTATTCTTTGGTATACGAGTCTCTCCTTTCCGATGCACTATACCTTCTTTACTGCATCCCTAGCTCCCTCACATTGACGAATAAACAATGAAATTGCGTCTCTATGAAATACTATGGGATCTATGACTTCTCCTTCTAAATCGAAAAACGTTTCTATGGAAACCACAGAATTTTCTTTTGGGATACGAGTATCTCCTTTCCGATGCACTATTCCTCCTCTACTGCATCCCTCGATCCCTCACATTGACTAATTAACAATGAAATTGCGTCCCTATGAAATACTATGTGTTCTATGAGTTCTCCTTCTAAATCGAGTAACGTTTCTATGGAAGCGACAGGATTTTACTTTGAGATACGAGTATCTCCTTACCGATGCACTATTCCAACTTTACTGATTGCCTCGTTCCCTAACATTGACGAATAAGCACAAAAAAAGCGTCGCTATGAAATCGTATGGATTCTATGACTTCTCCTTCTAAATCGAGTAACGTCTCTATGGAAACGACAGGATTTTCCATGGGATACGACTATCTCCTTTCCAATGCACTATTCCTTCCTTACTCCATCCCTGGATCCATCACATTGACGAATTAACACAGAAATTGCGACGCTATGGAATACTACGTGCTCTATGACTTCTCTATCTAAATCGAATATCGATTCTATGGAAAGGACAGGATTTGCTTATCGGATCCGAGTATCTCCTTTCCGATGGACTATCCATTCTTTATTGCATTCCTCGCTAGCTCACATTGACGAATTAACACAGAGATTGCGTCGCTACGAAATACTATGTGTTCTATAACTTCTCTTTCTAAATCGAGTAACGTTTCTATTGAAACGACAGGATTTTCTATTGGGATACGAGTATCTCCTTTCCGATGCACTATTCCCTCTTTACTGCATCTCTCGCTTACTCACATTGACGAATAAGCAGAGAAATTGCGTCGCTATGTAATACTATGGGTTCTATAACTTCTCCTTCAAAAACGAGAAACAATTCTATCTAAACGACAGGATTTCGTTTCGGGATACAACTATCTCCTTCCCGATGCACTATTCATTCTTTACTTGATACCTCGCTCCCTCACATTGACGAATTAACACAGAAATTGCCTCTCTAGGAATTACTACGGGTTCTATGACCTTTCCTTCTAAATCGAGTGACATTTCCATGGTAACGACAGGATTTTCTTTTGGGATACGAGTATCTCCTTTCCGATGCACTATTCCTTCTTTAATGCATCCCTCTCTACCTCACATTGACGAATTAACACAGAAATTGCGTCGCTATGAAATACTATGGGTTCTATGACATATCCTTCTAAATCCAGTAACGTTTCTATGGTAACGACAGGATTTTCTTTTGGGATACGTCTATCTCCTTTCCGATGCACTAGTCCTTCTTTACTGCATCCTTGGCTCCCTTACATTCACGAATTAACACAGAAATTGCGACTCCATGGAATACTATGTGTTCTATGACTTCTCCATCTAAATCGAGTAACGTTTCTATAAAAACGACTGGATTTTCGTTTGGGATACGAGTATCTCCTTTCCGATGCACTATTCCTTCTATCCTGCATCACAGGCTCCCTCACATTGACGAATTAACACAGAAATTGCGTCGCTATGAAATACTATGTGTTCTATGGCTTCTCCTTCTAAATCGAGTAACGTTTCTATGGAAACGACAGGATTTTCGTTTTGGATACGAGTATCTCCTTTCCGATGCACTATTCCTTCTTTAATGCATCCCTCGCTACCTCACATTGACGAATTAACACAGAAATTGCGTCGCTATGAAATACTATGGGTTCTATGACTTCTCCTTCTAAATCGAGTAACGTTTCTATGAAAGCGACCGGATTTTCTTTTGGCATACTGGTGTACGAGTATCTTCATTCCGATGCACTATTCCTTCTATCCTGCATCCCTCGCACCCTCACAGTGACGAATTAACACATAAATTGCGTCGCTATGAAATACTATGTGTTCTATGACTTCTCCTTCTAAATCGAGTAACGTTCCTATGCAAACGACAGGATTATCTTTTGGGATACGTCTATCTCCTTTCCGATGCACTAGTCCTTCTTTACTGCATCCCTGGCCCCCTCACATTCACGAATTAACACAGAAATTGCGACTCCATGGAGTACTATGTGTTCTATGACTTCTCCTTCTAAATCGAGTAACTTTTCTAAGGAAACGACAGGATTTTCTTATGGGATACGAGAATCTCCTTTCCGATGCACTATTCCTTCTATCCTGCATCACACGCACCCTCACATTGACGAATTAACACAGAAATTGCGTCGCTATGAAATACTATGTGTTCTATGACTTCTCCTTGTAAATCGAGTAACGTTTCTATGCAAACGACAGGATTTTCGTTTTGGATACGAGTATCTCCATTCCGATGCATTATTCCCTCTATCCTGCAGCCCTCGCTCTCTCACATTGACGAATTAACACAGAAATTGCGTCAGTATGAAATACTATGGGTTCTATGACTTGTCCTTAAAAATCGAGTCACGTTTCTATGGAAACGACAGAATTTTCTGTTGGGATACGAGTACCTCTTTTCCGATGCACTATTCCTCCTCTACTGCATCCCTCGATCCCTCGCATTCACGAAATAACACAGAAATTGCGTCGCTATGAAATACTATCTGTTCTATAACTGCTTCTAAATCGAGTAACGTTTCTACTGAAACGACAGGTTATTCGTTTGGGATACGAGTCTCTCCTTTCCGATGCACTATTCCTACGTTACTGATTGCCTCGTTCCATAACATTGACGAATAAGCACAGAAAATGCGTCGCTATGAAATCCTATGGGTTCCATGACTTCTCCTTCTAAATCGAGTAACGTTTCTATGGAAACGACAGGATTTTCTTTAGGGATACGACTATCTCCTTTCTGATGCACTATTCCTTCTTTATTGCATCCCTCGCACCATCACATTGACGAATTAACACAGAAATTGCGTCGCTATGAAATACTATGGGTTCCATGACTTCTCCTTCTAAATCGAGTAACGTTTCTATGGAAACGACAGGATTTTCTTTTGGTATACTGGTATAGGAGTATCTCCTTTCCGATGCACTATTCCTTCTATCCTGCATCCCTCGCTCCCTCACATTGACGAATTAACACACAAATTGCGTCACTATGAAATACTATGTGTTCTATGACTTCTCCTTCTGAATCGAGTTCCGTTCCTATGGAAACGACAGGATTATCTTTTGGGATACGTCTATCTCCTTTCCGATTCACTAGTCCTTCTTTACTGCATCCCTGGCTCCCTCACTTTCACGAATTAACACAGAAATTGCGACTCCGTGGAATACTATGTGTTGTATGACTTCTCCTTCTAAATCGAGTAACGTTTCTAAGGAAACGACAGGATTTTCTCATGGGATACGAGTATCCTTTTCCGATGCACTATTCCTTCTTTACTGCATCCCTCGCTCCTTCACATTGTTGAATTAACATAGAATTTGCGTCGCTATGAAATACTATGGGTTCCTTGATTTCTCCTTAAAAATCGAGTTACGTTTCTATGGAAACGACAGAATTTTCTTTTGGGATACGAGTATCTCCTTTCCGATGCATTATTCCTCCTCTACTGCATCCCTCGATCCCTCACATTCACGAATTAACACTGAAATTGCGTCGCTATGAAATACTATGGGTTCTATTACTTCTCTATCTAAATCGAGTAACGTTTCTATTGAAACGACAGAATTTTCTTTTGGGATACGAGTATCTCTTTTCCGATGCACTATTCCCTCTTTACTGCATCTCTCGCTCACTCACATTGACGAATTAACACAGAAATTGCGTAGCTATGAAATACTATGGGTTCCATGACTTCTCCTTCTAAATCGAGTAACGTTTCTATGGAAACGACAGGATTTTCTTTTGGTATACTGGTATACGAGTATCTCCTTTCCGATTCACTATTCCTCTATCCTTCATCCCTCGCTCCCTCACATTGACGAATTAACACATAAATTGCGACGCTATGAAATACTATGTGTTCTATGACTTCTCCTTCTAAATCGAGTAACGTTCCTATCCAAACGACAGTATTTTCTTTTGGGATACGTCTATCTCCTTTCCGATGCACTAGTCCTTCTTTACTGCATCCCTGGCTCCCTCACTTTCACGAATTAACACAGAAATTGCGACTCCATATAATACTATGTGCTCTATGACTTCTCCTTCTAAATCGAGTAACGTTTCTAAGGAAACGACAGGATTTTCTTATGGCATAGGAGTATCTCCGATGCACTATTCCTTCTTTACTGCATCCCTCGCTCCCTCACATTGACGAATTAACACTGATATTGCGTCGCTATGAAATACTATGTGTTCTATAACTTCTCCTTCCAAATTGAGTAACGTTTCCTTAGAAACGACAGGATTTTCTTTTGGGATACGAGTATCTCCTTTCCGATGCATTATTTCTTCTTTACTGCATCCCTCGCTCCCTTACATTGACGAATTAACAATGAAATTGTGTCTCTATGAAATACTATGGATTCTATGACTTCTCCTTCTAAATCGAGTAACGTTTCTATGGAAACGACAGGATTTTCCTTTGAGATACGGGTATCTCCTTTCCGATGCACTATTCCTACTTTACTGCATCCCTCGTTCCCTAACATTGACGAATACGCTCAGAAATTGCGTCGCTATGAAATCCGATGGATTCTATGACTTCTCCTTCTAAATCTAGTAACGTTTCTATGGAAACGACAGGATTTTCGTTTGGGATACGTCTATCTCCTTTCCGATGCACTAGTCCTTCTTTACTGCATCCCTGGCTCCCTCAGATTCACGAACTAACACAGAAATTGCGACTCCATGGAATACTATGCGCTCTATGACTTCTCCTTCTAAATCGAGTAACGTTTCTATGGAAACGACAGGATTTTCCTTTGAGATACGGGTATCTCCTTTCCGATGCACTATTCCTACTTTACTGCATCCCTCGTTCCCTAACATTGACGAATACGCTCAGAAATTGCGTCGCTATGAAATCCGATGGATTCTATGACTTCTCCTTCTAAATCTAGTAACGTTTCTATGGAAACGACAGGATTTTCGTTTGGGATACGTCTATCTCCTTTCTGAAGCACTAGTCCTTCTTTACTGCATCCCTGGCTCCTTCAGATTCACGAATTAACACAGAAATTGCGACTCCATGGAATACTATGTGCTCTATGACTTCTCCTTCTAAATTGAGTAACGTTTCTAAGGAAACGTCAGGATTTTCTTATGGGATACGAGTATCTCCTTTCCGATGCACTATTCCTTCTTTACTGCATCCCTCGCTTCCTCACATTGACGAATTAACACTGATATTGCGTCGCTATGAAATACTATGTGTTCTATAACTTCTCCTTCTAAATCGAGTAACGTTTCTATGGAAACGACAGGATTTCCTTTGGGATACGGGTATCTCCTTTCCGATGCACTATTCCTACTTTATTGCATCCCTCGTTCCCTAAGATTGACGAATAAGCTCAGAAATTGCGTCGCTAAGAAATCCGATTGATTCTATGTCTTCTCCTTCTAAATCGAGTAACGTTTCTATGGAAACGACAGGATTTTCCTTTGGGATACGTCTATCTCCTTTACGATGCACTATTCCTTCTTTATTGCATCTCTCGCACTCTCACATTGACGAATTAATCCAGAGATTGCGTCGAAATGAAATACAATGGGTTCTATAACTTCTCTTCCTAAATCGTAAAACGTTTCTATGGAAACGACAGGATTTTCGTTTGGGATACGTCTATCTCCTTTCCGATGCACTATTCCTTCTTTACTGCATCCCTGGCTCCCTCACATTCACGGATTAACACAGAAATTCGACTCCATGGAATACTATGTGTTCTATGACTTCTCCTTCTAAATTGAGTTATGTTTCTATTGAAACGACAGGATTTTCTTTTGGGATACGAGTATCTCCTTTCCGATGCACTATTTCTTCTTTACTGCATCCCTCGCTCCCTCATACTGGCTAATTATTACAGAAATTGCGTTGCTATGATATACTATGGGTTATACGACTTCTCCTTCTAAATCGAGTAAAATTTCAATGGAAACGACACGATTTTCTTTTGAGATACGAGTATCTCCTTTCCGATGCACTATTCCCTCTTTACTGCATCTCTCGCTCCCACACATTGACGAATTAACACAGAAATTGCGTCGCAATGAAATACTATGTGTTCCATGACTTCTCCTTCTAAATCGAGTAACGTTTCTATGGTAACGACAGGATTTTCTTTTGGGATACGAGTATCTCCTTTCCGATGCACTATTCCTTCGTTAATGCATCCCTCGTTCCCTCACATTGACGAACTAACACATAAATTGCCACGCAATGAAATACTATGTGTTCCATGACGTCTCCTTCTAAATCGAGTAACGTTCCTGTGCAAACGACAGGATTTTCTTTTGGGATACGTCTATCTCCTTTCCGAAGCACTAGTCCTTCTTTACTGCATCCCTGGCACCCTCAGATTCACGAATTAACACAGAAATTGCGACTCCATGGAATACTATGTGCTCTATGACTTCTCCTTCTAAATTGAGTAACGTTTCTAAGGAAACGTCAGGATTTTCTTATGGGATACGAGTATCTCCTTTCCGATGCACTATTCCTTCTTTACTGCATCCCTCGCTTCCTCACATTGACGAATTAACACTGATATTGCGTCGCTATGAGATACTATGTGTTCTATAACTTCTCCTTCTAAATCGAGTAACGTTTCTAAGGAAACGACAGGATTTTCTTATGGGATACGAGAATCTCCCTTCCGATGCACTATTCCCTCTTAACTGTATCCCTTGCTCCCTCACATTGACAAATTAACTCAGAAATTGTGTCGCTCTGAAATACCATTGGTTCTATGACATCTCCTTCTAAATCGAGTAACGTTTCAACGGAAACAAAAGGATTTTCTTCTGCGATACGAGTATCTCCACTCCGCTGCACTATTCCTTCTTTACTGCATACCTCGCTCCCTCAGATTGACGAATTAACACAGAAATGGCGTTGCTATGAAATACTATGTGTTCTATGACTTCTCCTTCTAAATCGAGTAACGTTTCTATTGAAACGACAGGTTATTCTTTGGTATACGAGTCTCTCCTTTCCGATGCACTATACCTTCTTTACTGCATCCCTAGCTCCCTCACATTGACGAATAAACAATGAAATTGCGTCTCTATGAAATACTATGGGATCTATGACTTCTCCTTCTAAATCGAAAAACGTTTCTATGGAAACCACAGAATTTTCTTTTGGGATACGAGTATCTCCTTTCCGATGCACTATTCCTCCTCTACTGCATCCCTCGATCCCTCACATTGACTAATTAACAATGAAATTGCGTCCCTATGAAATACTATGTGTTCTATGAGTTCTCCTTCTAAATCGAGTAACGTTTCTATGGAAGCGACAGGATTTTACTTTGAGATACGAGTATCTCCTTACCGATGCACTATTCCAACTTTACTGATTGCCTCGTTCCCTAACATTGACGAATAAGCACAAAAAAAGCGTCGCTATGAAATCGTATGGATTCTATGACTTCTCCTTCTAAATCGAGTAACGTCTCTATGGAAACGACAGGATTTTCCATGGGATACGACTATCTCCTTTCCAATGCACTATTCCTTCCTTACTCCATCCCTGGATCCATCACATTGACGAATTAACACAGAAATTGCGACGCTATGGAATACTACGTGCTCTATGACTTCTCTATCTAAATCGAATATCGATTCTATGGAAAGGACAGGATTTGCTTATCGGATCCGAGTATCTCCTTTCCGATGGACTATCCATTCTTTATTGCATTCCTCGCTAGCTCACATTGACGAATTAACACAGAGATTGCGTCGCTACGAAATACTATGTGTTCTATAACTTCTCTTTCTAAATCGAGTAACGTTTCTATTGAAACGACAGGATTTTCTATTGGGATACGAGTATCTCCTTTCCGATGCACTATTCCCTCTTTACTGCATCTCTCGCTTACTCACATTGACGAATTAACACAGAAATTGCGTCGCTATGAAATACTATGGGTTCCATGACTTCTCCTTCTAAATCGAGTAACGTTTCTATGGAAACGACAGGATTTTCTTTTATGTTACGAGTACCTCCTTTCCGATGCACAATTAGTTCTTTACTGCATCCCTCGCTCCCTCACATTGACGAATAAGCAGAGAAATTGCGTCGCTATGTAATACTATGGGTTCTATAACTTCTCCTTCAAAAACGAGAAACAATTCTATCTAAACGACAGGATTTCGTTTCGGGATACAACTATCTCCTTCCCGATGCACTATTCATTCTTTACTTGATACCTCGCTCCCTCACATTGACGAATTAACACAGAAATTGCCTCTCTAGGAATTACTACGGGTTCTATGACCTTTCCTTCTAAATCGAGTGACATTTCCATGGTAACGACAGGATTTTCTTTTGGGATACGAGTATCTCCTTTCCGATGCACTATTCCTTCTTTAATGCATCCCTCTCTACCTCACATTGACGAATTAACACAGAAATTGCGTCGCTATGAAATACTATGGGTTCTATGACATATCCTTCTAAATCCAGTAACGTTTCTATGGTAACGACAGGATTTTCTTTTGGGATACGTCTATCTCCTTTCCGATGCACTAGTCCTTCTTTACTGCATCCTTGGCTCCCTTACATTCACGAATTAACACAGAAATTGCGACTCCATGGAATACTATGTGTTCTATGACTTCTCCATCTAAATCGAGTAACGTTTCTATAAAAACGACTGGATTTTCGTTTGGGATACGAGTATCTCCTTTCCGATGCACTATTCCTTCTATCCTGCATCACAGGCTCCCTCACATTGACGAATTAACACAGAAATTGCGTCGCTATGAAATACTATGTGTTCTATGGCTTCTCCTTCTAAATCGAGTAACGTTTCTATGGAAACGACAGGATTTTCGTTTTGGATACGAGTATCTCCTTTCCGATGCACTATTCCTTCTTTAATGCATCCCTCGCTACCTCACATTGACGAATTAACACAGAAATTGCGTCGCTATGAAATACTATGGGTTCTATGACTTCTCCTTCTAAATCGAGTAACGTTTCTATGAAAGCGACCGGATTTTCTTTTGGCATACTGGTGTACGAGTATCTTCATTCCGATGCACTATTCCTTCTATCCTGCATCCCTCGCACCCTCACAGTGACGAATTAACACATAAATTGCGTCGCTATGAAATACTATGTGTTCTATGACTTCTCCTTCTAAATCGAGTAACGTTCCTATGCAAACGACAGGATTATCTTTTGGGATACGTCTATCTCCTTTCCGATGCACTAGTCCTTCTTTACTGCATCCCTGGCCCCCTCACATTCACGAATTAACACAGAAATTGCGACTCCATGGAGTACTATGTGTTCTATGACTTCTCCTTCTAAATCGAGTAACTTTTCTAAGGAAACGACAGGATTTTCTTATGGGATACGAGAATCTCCTTTCCGATGCACTATTCCTTCTATCCTGCATCACACGCACCCTCACATTGACGAATTAACACAGAAATTGCGTCGCTATGAAATACTATGTGTTCTATGACTTCTCCTTGTAAATCGAGTAACGTTTCTATGCAAACGACAGGATTTTCGTTTTGGATACGAGTATCTCCATTCCGATGCATTATTCCCTCTATCCTGCAGCCCTCGCTCTCTCACATTGACGAATTAACACAGAAATTGCGTCAGTATGAAATACTATGGGTTCTATGACTTGTCCTTAAAAATCGAGTCACGTTTCTATGGAAACGACAGAATTTTCTGTTGGGATACGAGTACCTCTTTTCCGATGCACTATTCCTCCTCTACTGCATCCCTCGATCCCTCGCATTCACGAAATAACACAGAAATTGCGTCGCTATGAAATACTATCTGTTCTATAACTGCTTCTAAATCGAGTAACGTTTCTACTGAAACGACAGGTTATTCGTTTGGGATACGAGTCTCTCCTTTCCGATGCACTATTCCTACGTTACTGATTGCCTCGTTCCATAACATTGACGAATAAGCACAGAAAATGCGTCGCTATGAAATCCTATGGGTTCCATGACTTCTCCTTCTAAATCGAGTAACGTTTCTATGGAAACGACAGGATTTTCTTTAGGGATACGACTATCTCCTTTCTGATGCACTATTCCTTCTTTATTGCATCCCTCGCACCATCACATTGGCGAATTAACACAGAGATTGCGTCCCTAAGAAATACTATGGGTTCTATGATTTCTCCTTATAAATCGAGTTACGTTTCGATGGAAACGACTAAATTTTCTTTTGGGATACGAGTATCTCCTTTCCGATGCACTATTCCT
This sequence comes from Schistocerca piceifrons, assembly GCF_021461385.2. Lineage (NCBI taxonomy): Eukaryota > Metazoa > Arthropoda > Insecta > Orthoptera > Acrididae > Schistocerca > Schistocerca piceifrons. The sequence goes on along the minus strand of NC_060138.1, from coordinate 37,899,187 downwards.
CCACTACCGCATTCCTCGATCCCTCACATTGACGAATTAACAATGAAATGGCGTCTTTATGAAATACTATGTGTTCTATGACTTCTCCTTCTAAATCGAGTAACGTTTCAATGGAAACGACAGGATTTTACTTTGGGATACGACTATCTCCTTTCCGATGCACTATTCCCTCCATACTCCATCCCTGGCTCCATCACATTGACGAATTAACACAGAGATTGCTTCGCTATGAAATACTATGTGTTCTATGACTTCTCCTTCTAAATCGAGTAACATTCCTATGCAAACGACAGGATTTACTTTTGGGATACGTCTATCTCCTTTCCGATGCACTAGTCCTTCTTTACTGCATCCCTGGCCCCCTCACATTCACGAATTAACACAGAAATTGCGACTCCATGAAGTACTATGTGCTCTATGACTTCTCCTTCTAAATCGAGTAACGTTTCAAAGGAAACGACAGGATTTTCTTATGGGATACGAGTATCTCCAATGCACTATTCCTTCTTTACTGCATCCCTCGCTCCCTCACATTGACGAATTAACACTGATATTGCGTCGCTATGAAATACTATGTGTTCTATAACTTCTCCTTCTAAATCGTGTAACGTTTCTATTGAAACGACAGGTTTTTCCTTTGGGATACGAGTATCTCCTTTCCGATGCATTATTTCTTCTTTACAGCATCCCTCGCACCCTCACATTGACGAATTAACAATGAAATTGCGTCTCTATGAAGTACTATGGATTCTATGACTTCTCCTTCTAAATCGAGTTACGTTTCTATGGAAACGACAGGATTTTCCTTTGAGATACGGGTATCTCCTTTCCGATGCACTATTCCTACTTTACTGCATCCCTCGTTCCCTAACATTGACGAATAAGCTCAGAAATTGCGTCGCTATGAAGTCCGATGCATTCTATGTCTTCTCCTTCTAACTCGAGTAACGTTTCTATGGAAACGGCAGGATTTTCGTTTGGGATACGACTATCTCCTTTCCGATGCACTATTCCTTCTTTACTGCGTACCTGGCTCCCTCACATTTACGAATTAACACAGAAATTGCGACTCCATGGAATACTATGTGTTCTATGACTTCTCCTTCTAAATCGAGTTACGTTTGTATGGAAACGAGAGGATTTTCTTATGGGATGCGTCTATCTCCTTTACGATGCACTATTCCTTCTTTATTGCATCCCTCGCACTCTCACATTGACGAATTAACCCAGAGATAGCGTCGAAATGAAATACTATGAGTTCTATAACTTCTCTTTCTAAATCGAGTTACGTTTCTATTGAAACGACAGGATTTTCTTTTGCGATACGAGTATCTCCTTTCCGATGCACTATTCCCTCTTTACTGCTTCTCTCGCTCCCGCACATTGACGAATTAACATAGAAATTGCGACGCAATGAAATTCTGTGTTCCATGGCTTCTCCATCTAAATCGAGTAACGTTCCTATGCAAACGACAGGATTTTCTTTTGAGATACGTCTATCTCCTTTCCGATGCACTAGTCCTTCTTTACTGCATCCCTGGCTCCCTCACATTCACGAATTAACACAGAAATTGCGACTCCATGGATTACTATAAGCTCTATGACTTCTCCTTCTAAATCGAGTAACGTTTCTAAGAAAACGATAGGAATTTCTTATGGGATACGAGTATCTCATTTCCGATGCACTATTCCTTCTTTACTGCATCCCTCGCTCCCTCACATTGACAAATTAACACTGATATTGCGTCGCTATGAAAAACTATGTGTTCTATAACTTCTCCTTCTAAATCGAGTAACGTTTCTATTGAAACGACAGCTTTGTCTTTTGGGGTACGAATATCTCCTTTCCGATGCAGTATTTCTTCTTAACTGCAACCCTCGCTCCCTCACATTGACGACCTAACAATGAAATTGCGTCTCTATGATATACTATGGATTCTATGACTTCTCCTTCTAAATCGAGTATCGTTTCTAAGGAAACGAAAGGATTTTCTTATGGGATACGAGTATCTCCTTTCCGATGCACTTTTCCTACTCTACTGCATCCCTCGCTCCCTCACATTGACGAATTAACACTGATACTGCGTCGCTATGGAATACTATGTGTTCTATAACTTCTCCTTCTAAATCGAGTAACGTTTCTATTGAAAAAACAGGTTTTTCTTTTGGGATACGAGTATCTCCTTTCCGATGCACTATTCCTTATTTACTGCATCCCTCGCTATCTCACATTGACGAATTAACACAGAAATTGCGACGCTATGAAATACTATGGGTTCTATGACTTCTCCTTCTAAATCGAGTAACGTTTCTATGGAAACAACAGGATTTTCTTTTGGTATACGAGTATTTCCTTTCCGATGCACTATTCCTTCTATCCTGCATCCCTCGCTTCCTCACATTGACGAATTAACACATAAATTGCGTCGCTATGAAATACTATGTGTTCTGTGACTTCTCCTTCTAAATCGAGTAACGTTCCTATGGAAACGACAGGATTTTCTTTTGGGATACGTCCTTCTCCTATCCGATGCACTAGTCCTTCTTTACTGCATCCCTGGCTCCCTCACATTCACGAATTAACACATAATTGCAACTCCATGGAATACTATGTGTTCTATGACTTCTCCTTCTAAATCGAGTAACGTTTCTAAGGAAACGATAGGATTTTGTTATGGGATACGAGTATCTCCTTTCCGATGCACTATTCCCTCGTAACTGTATCCCTTGCTCCCTCACATTGACAAATTAACTCAGAAATTGCGTCGTTCTGAAATTCGATTGGTTCAATGACACCTCCTTCTACATCGGGTAAGGTTTCAATGGAAACAAAAGGATTTTCTTTTGGGATACGAGTATCTCCATTCCGCTGCACTATTCCTTCTTTACTGCATCCCTCGCTCCCTCAGATTGACGAATTAGCACAGATTTTGCGTCGCTATGAATTACTATGGGTTCTATGACTTCTCCTTCTAAATCGAGTTACGTTTCTATGGAAACGACAGGATTTTCGTTTGGGATACGAGTATCTCCTTTCCGATGCATTATTCCCTCTATCCTGCATCCCTCGTTCTCTCACATTGACGAATTAACACAGAAATTGCGTCAGTATTAAATACTATGGGTTCTATGACTTCCCCTTAAAAATCGAGTTACGATTCTATGGAAACGACAGAATTTTCTTTTGGGATACGAGTATCTCCTTTCCGATGCACTATTCCTCCTCTACTGCATCCCTCGATCCCTCACATTCACGAATTAACACTGAAATTTCGTCGCTATGAAAAACTATGTGTTCTATAACTTCTCCTTCTAAATCGAGTAACGTTTCTATTGAAACGACAGCTTTGTCTTTTGGGGTACGAATATCTCCTTTCCGATGCAGTATTTCTTCTTAACTGCAACCCTCGCTCCCTCACATTGACGACCTAACAATGAAATTGCGTCTCTATGATATACTATGGATTCTATGACTTCTCCTTCTAAATCGAGTATCGTTTCTAAGGAAACGAAAGGATTTTCTTATGGGATACGAGTATCTCCTTTCCGATGCACTTTTCCTACTCTACTGCATCCCTCGCTCCCTCACATTGACGAATTAACACTGATACTGCGTCGCTATGAAATACTATGTGTTCTATAACTTCTCCTTCTAAATCGAGTAACGTTTCTATTGAAAAAACAGGTTTTTCTTTTGGGATACGAGTATCTCCTTTCCGATGCACTATTCCTTATTTACTGCATCCCTCGCTATCTCACATTGACGAATTAACACAGAAATTGCGTCGCTATGAAATACTATGGGTTCTATGACATCTCCTTCTAAATCGAGTAACGTTTCTATGGAAACAACAGGATTTTCTTTTCGTATACTGGTATACGAGTATTTCCTTTCCGATGCACTATTCCTTCTATCCTGCATCCCTCGCTTCCTCACATTGACGAATTAACACATAAATTGCGTCGCTATGAAATACTATGTGTTCTGTGACTTCTCCTTCTAAATCGAGTAACGTTCCTATGGAAACGACAGGATTTTCTTCTGGGATACGAGTATCTCCACTCCGCTGCACTATTCCTTCTTTACTGCATACCTCGCTCCCTCAGATTGATGAATTAACACAGAAATGGCGTTGCTATGAAATACTATGTGTTCTATGACTTCTCCTTCTAAATCGAGTAACGTTTCTATTGAAACGACAGGTTATTCTTTGGTATACGAGTCTCTCCTTTCCGATGCACTATACCTTCTTTACTGCATCCCTAGCTCCCTCACATTGACGAATAAACAATGAAATTGCGTCTCTATGAAATACTATGGGATCTATGACTTCTCCTTCTAAATCGAAAAACGTTTCTATGGAAACCACAGAATTTTCTTTTGGGATACGAGTATCTCCTTTCCGATGCACTATTCCTCCTCTACTGCATCCCTCGATCCCTCACATTGACTAATTAACAATGAAATTGCGTCCCTATGAAATACTATGTGTTCTATGAGTTCTCCTTCTAAATCGAGTAACGTTTCTATGGAAGCGACAGGATTTTACTTTGAGATACGAGTATCTCCTTACCGATGCACTATTCCAACTTTACTGATTGCCTCGTTCCCTAACATTGACGAATAAGCACAAAAAAAGCGTCGCTATGAAATCGTATGGATTCTATGACTTCTCCTTCTAAATCGAGTAACGTCTCTATGGAAACGACAGGATTTTCCATGGGATACGACTATCTCCTTTCCGATGCACTATTCCTTCCTTACTCCATCCCTGGATCCATCACATTGACGAATTAACACAGAAATTGCGACGCTATGGAATACTACGTGCTCTATGACTTCTCTATCTAAATCGAATATCGATTCTATGGAAAGGACAGGATTTGCTTATCGGATCCGAGTATCTCCTTTCCGATGGACTATCCATTCGTTATTGCATTCCTCGCTAGCTCACATTGACGAATTAACACAGAAATTGCGTCGCTATGAAATACTATGGGTTCCATGACTTCTCCTTCTAAATCGAGTAACGTTTCTATGGAAACGACAGGATTTTCTTTTATGTTACGAGTACCTCCTTGTCGATGCACAATTAGTTCTTTACTGCATCCCTCGCTCCCTCACATTGACGAATAAGCAGAGAAATTGCGTCGCTATGTAATACTATGGGTTCTATAACTTCTCCTTCAAAAACGAGAAACAATTCTATCTAAACGACAGGATTTCGTTTCGGGATACAACTATCTCCTTCCCGATGCACTATTCATTCTTTACTTGATACCTCGCTCCCTCACATTGACGAATTAACACAGAAATTGCCTCTCTAGGAATTACTACGGGTTCTATGACCTTTCCTTCTAAATCGAGTGACGTTTCCATGGTAACGACAGGATTTTCTTTTGGGATACGAGTATCTCCTTTCCGATGCACTATTCCTTCTTTAATGCATCCCTCGCTACCTCACATTGACGAATTAACACAGAAATTGCGTCGCTATGAAATACTATGGGTTCTATGACATATCCTTCTAAATCCAGTAACGTTTCTATGGTAACGACAGGATTTTCTTTTGGGATACGTCTATCTCCTTTCCGATGCACTAGTCCTTCTTTACTGCATCCTTGGCTCCCTTACATTCACGAATTAACACAGAAATTGCGACTCCATGGAATACTATGTGTTCTATGACTTCTCCATCTAAATCGAGTAACGTTTCTATAAAAACGACTGGATTTTCGTTTGGGATACGAGTATCTCCTTTCCGATGCACTATTCCTTCTATCCTGCATCACAGGCTCCCTCACATTGACGAATTAACACAGAAATTGCGTCGCTATGAAATACTATGTGTTCTATGACTTCTCCTTCTAAATCGAGTAACGTTTCTATGGAAACGACAGGATTTTCGTTTTGGATACGAGTATCTCCTTTCCGATGCACTATTCCTTCTTTAATGCATCCCTCGCTACCTCACATTGACGAATTAACACAGAAATTGCGTCGCTATGAAATACTATGGGTTCTATGACTTCTCCTTCTAAATCGAGTAACGTTTCTATGAAAGCGACCGGATTTTCTTTTGGCATACTGGTGTACGAGTATCTCCATTCCGATGCACTATTCCTTCTATCCTGCATCCCTCGCACCCTCACAGTGACGAATTAACACATAAATTGCGTCGCTATGAAATACTATGTGTTCTATGACTTCTCCTTCTAAATCGAGTAACGTTCCTATGCAAACGACAGGATTATCTTTTGGGATACGTCTATCTCCTTTCCGATGCACTAGTCCTTCTTTACTGCATCCCTGGCCCCCTCACATTCACGAATTAACACAGAAATTGCGACTCCATGGAGTACTATGTGTTCTATGACTTCTCCTTCTAAATCGAGTAACTTTTCTAAGGAAACGACAGGATTTTCTTATGGGATACGAGAATCTCCTTTCCGATGCACTATTCCTTCTATCCTGCATCACACGCACCCTCACATTGACGAATTAACACAGAAATTGCGTCGCTATGAAATACTATGTGTTCTATGACTTCTCCTTGTAAATCGAGTAACGTTTCTATGCAAACGACAGGATTTTCGTTTTCGATACGAGTATCTCCATTCCGATGCATTATTCCCTCTATCCTGCAGACCTCGCTCTCTCACATTGACGAATTAACACAGAAATTGCGTCAGTATGAAATACTATGGGTTCTATGACTTGTCCTTAAAAATCGAGTCACGTTTCTATGGAAACGACAGAATTTTCTGTTGGGATACGAGTACCTCTTTTCCGATGCACTATTCCTCCTCAACTGCATCCCTCGATCCCTCACATTCACGAAATAACACAGAAATTGCGTCGCTATGAAATACTATCTGTTCTATAACTGCTTCTAAATCGAGTAACGTTTCTACTGAAACGACAGGTTATTCGTTTGGGATACGAGTCTCTCCTTTCCGATGCACTATTCCTACGTTACTGATTGCCTCGTTCCATAACATTGACGAATAAGCACAGAAAATGCGTCGCTATGAAATCCTATGGTTTCCATGACTTCTCCTTCTAAATCGAGTAACGTTTCTATGGAAACGACAGGATTTTCTTTAGGGATACGACTATCTCCTTTCTGATGCACTATTCCTTCTTTATTGCATCCCTCGCACCATCACATTGGCGAATTAACACAGAGATTGCGTCCCTAAGAAATACTATGGGTTCTATGATTTCTCCTTATAAATCGAGTTACGTTTCGATGGAAACGACTAAATTTTCTTTTGGGATACGAGTATCTCCTTTCCGATGCACTATTCCTCCACTACCGCATTCCTCGATCCCTCACATTGACGAATTAACAATGAAATGGCGTCTTTATGAAATACTATGTGTTCTATGACTTCTCCTTCTAAATCGAGTAACGTTTCAATGGAAACGACAGGATTTTACTTTGAGATACGAGTATCTCCTTACCGATGCACTATTCCTACTTTACTGAATGCCTCGATCCCTAACATTGACGAATAAGCACAGAAAAAGCGTCGCTATGAAACCCTATGGGTTCTATGACTTCTCCTTTCAAATCGAGTAACGTTTCTATGGAAACGACAGGATTTTCTTTTGGGATACGACTATCTCCTTTCCGATGCACTATTCCCTCCATACTCCATCCCTGGCTCCATCACATTGACGAATTAACACAGAGATTGCTTCGCTATGAAATACTATGGGTTCTATAACTTCTCTTTCTAAATCGAGTAACGTTTCTATTGAAACGACAGGATTTTCTTTTGGGATACGAGTACCTCTTTTCCGATGCACTATTCCCTCTTTACTGCATCTCCCGCTCACTCACATTGACGAAATAACACAGAAATTGCGTCGCTACGAAATACTATGGGTTCCATGACTTCTCCTTCTAAATCGAGTAACGTTTCTATGGAAACGACAGGATTTTCTTTTGGTATACTGGTATACGAGTTTCTCCTTTCCGATGCACTATTCCTCTATCCTGCATCGCTCGCTCCCTCACATTGACGAATTAACACAGAAATTGCGACGCAATGAATACTATGTGTTCTATGACTTCTCCTTCTAAATCGAGTAACATTCCTATGCAAACGACAGGATTTACTTTTGGGATACGTCTATCTCCTTTCCGATGCACTAGTCCTTCTTTACTGCATCCCTGGCCCCCTCACATTCACGAATTAACACAGAAATTGCGACTCCATGAAGTACTATGTGCTCTATGACTTCTCCTTCTAAATCGAGTAACGTTTCTAAGGAAACGACAGGATTTTCTTATGGGATACGAGTATCTCCAATGCACTATTCCTTCTTTACTGCATCCCTCGCTCCCTCACATTGACGAATTAACACTGATATTGCGTCGCTATGAAATACTATGTGTTCTATAACTTCTCCTTCTAAATCGTGTAACGTTTCTATTGAAACGACAGGTTTTTCCTTTGGGATACGAGTATCTCCTTTCCGATGCATTATTTCTTCTTTACTGCATCCCTCGCACCCTCACATTGACGAATTAACAATGAAATTGCGTCTCTATGAAGTACTATGGATTCTATGACTTCTCCTTCTAAATCGAGTTACGTTTCTATGGAAACGACAGGATTTTCCTTTGAGATACGGGTATCTCCTTTCCGATGCACTATTCCTACTTTACTGCATCCCTCGTTCCCTAACATTGACGAATAAGCTCAGAAATTGCGTCGCTATGAAGTCCGATGCATTCTATGTCTTCTCCTTCTAACTCGAGTAACGTTTCTATGGAAACGGCAGGATTTTCGTTTGGGATACGACTATCTCCTTTCCGATGCACTATTCCTTCTTTACTGCGTACCTGGCTCCCTCACATTTACGAATTAACACAGAAATTGCGACTCCATGGAATACTATGTGTTCTATGACTTCTCCTTCTAAATCGAGTTACGTTTGTATGGAAACGAGAGGATTTTCTTATGGGATGCGTCTATCTCCTTTACGATGCACTATTCCTTCTTTATTGCATCCCTCGCACTCTCACATTGACGAATTAACCCAGAGATAGCGTCGAAATGAAATACTATGAGTTCTATAACTTCTCTTTCTAAATCGAGTTACGTTTCTATTGAAACGACAGGATTTTCTTTTGCGATACGAGTATCTCCTTTCCGATGCACTATTCCCTCTTTACTGCTTCTCTCGCTCCCGCACATTGACGAATTAACATAGAAATTGCGACGCAATGAAATTCTATGTGTTCCATGACTTCTCCATCTAAATCGAGTAACGTTCCTATGCAAACGACAGGATTTTCTTTTGAGATACGTCTATCTCCTTTCCGATGCACTAGTCCTTCTTTACTGCGTCCCTGGCTCCCTCACATTCACGAATTAACACAGAAATTGCGACTCCATGGATTACTATAAGCTCTATGACTTCTCCTTCTAAATCGAGTAACGTTTCTAAGAAAACGATAGGAATTTCTTATGGGATACGAGTATCTCATTTCCGATGCACTATTCCTTCTTTACTGCATCCCTCGCTCCCTCACATTGACAAATTAACACTGATATTGCGTCGCTATGAAAAACTATGTGTTCTATAACTTCTCCTTCTAAATCGAGTAACGTTTCTATTGAAACGACAGCTTTGTCTTTTGGGGTACGAATATCTCCTTTCCGATGCAGTATTTCTTCTTAACTGCAACCCTCGCTCCCTCACATTGACGACCTAACAATGAAATTGCGTCTCTATGATATACTATGGATTCTATGACTTCTCCTTCTAAATCGAGTATCGTTTCTAAGGAAACGAAAGGATTTTCTTATGGGATACGAGTATCTCCTTTCCGATGCACTTTTCCTACTCTACTGCATCCCTCGCTCCCTCACATTGACGAATTAACACTGATACTGCGTCGCTATGAAATACTATGTGTTCTATAACTTCTCCTTCTAAATCGAGTAACGTTTCTATTGAAAAAACAGGTTTTTCTTTTGGGATACGAGTATCTCCTTTCCGATGCACTATTCCTTATTTACTGCATCCCTCGCTATCTCACATTGACGAATTAACACAAAAATTGCGACGCTATGAAATACTATGGGTTCTATGACTTCTCCTTTTAAATCGAGTAACGTTTCTATGGAAACAACAGGATTTTCTTTTGGTATACTGGTATACAAGTATTTCCTTTCCGATGCACAATTCCTTCTATCCTGCATCCCTCGCTTCCTCACATTGACGAATTAACACATAAATTGCGTCGCTATGAAATACTATGTGTTCTGTGACTTCTCCTTCTAAATCGAGTAACGTTCCTATGGAAACGACAGGATTTTCTTTTGGGATACGTCCTTCTCCTATCCGATGCACTAGTCCTTCTTTACTGCATCCCTGGCTCCCTCACATTCACGAATTAACACATAATTGCGACTCCATGGAATACTATGTGTTCTATGACTTCTCCTTCTAAATCGAGTAACGTTTCTAAGGAAACGACAGGATTTTGTTATGGGATACGAGTATCTCCTTTCCGATGCACTATTCCCTCGTAACTGTATCCCTTGCTCCCTCACATTGACAAATTAACTCAGAAATTGCGTCGTTCTGAAATTCGATTGGTTCAATGACACGTCCTTCTACATCGAGTAAGGTTTCAATGGAAACAAAAGGATTTTCTTTTGGGATACGAGTATCTCCATTCCGCTGCACTATTCCTTCTTTACTGCATCCCTCGCTCCCTCAGATTGACGAATTAGCACAGATTTTGCGTCGCTATGAATTACTATGGGTTCTATGACTTCTCCTTCTAAATCGAGTTACGTTTCTATGGAAACGACAGGATTTTCGTTTGGGATACGAGTATCTCCTTTCCGATGCATTATTCCCTCTATCCTGCATCCCTCGTTCTCTCACATTGACGAATTAACACAGAAATTGCGTCAGTATTAAATACTATGGGTTCTATGACTTCCCCTTAAAAATCGAGTTACGTTTCTATGGAAACGACAGAATTTTCTTTTGGGATACGAGTATCTCCTTTCCGATGCACTATTCCTCCTCTACTGCATCCCTCGATCCCTCACATTCACGAATTAACACTGAAATTTCGTCGCTATGAAAAACTATGTGTTCTATAACTTCTCCTTCTAAATCGAGTAACGTTTCTATTGAAACGACAGCTGTGTCTTTTGGGGTACGAATATCTCCTTTCCGATGCAGTATTTCTTCTTAACTGCAACCCTCGCTCCCTCACATTGACGACCTAACAATGAAATTGCGTCTCTATGATATACTATGGATTCTATGACTTCTCCTTCTAAATCGAGTATCGTTTCTAAGGAAACGAAAGGATTTTCTTATGGGATACGAGTATCTCCTTTCCGATGCACTTTTCCTACTCTACTGCATCCCTCGCTCCCTCACATTGACGAATTAACACTGATACTGCGTCGCTATGAAATACTATGTGTTCTATAACTTCTCCTTCTAAATCGAGTAACGTTTCTATTGAAAAAACAGGTTTTTCTTTTGGGATACGAGTATCTCCTTTCCGATGCACTATTCCTTATTTACTGCATCCCTCGCTATCTCACATTGACGAATTAACACAGAAATTGCGTCGCTATGAAATACTATGGGTTCTATGACATCTCCTTCTAAATCGAGTAACGTTTCTATGGAAACAACAGGATTTTCTTTTGGTATACTGGTATACGAGTATTTCCTATCCGATGCACTATTCCTTCTATCCTGCATCCCTCGCTTCCTCACATTGACGAATTAACACATAAATTGCGTCGCTATGAAATACTATGTGTTCTGTGACTTCTCCTTCTAAATCTAGTAACGTTCCTATGGAAACGACAGGATTTTCTTTTGGGATACGTCCTTCTCCTATCCGATGCACTAGTCCTTCTTTACTGCATCCCTGGCTCCCTCACATTCACGAATTAACACAAAATTGCGACTGCATGGAATACTATGTGTTCTATGACTTCTCCTTCTAAATCGAGTAACGTTTCTAAGGAAACGACAGGATTTTGTTATGGGATACGAGTATCTCCTTTCCGATGCACTATTCCCTCGTAACTGTATCCCTTGCTCCCTCACATTGACAAATTAACTCAGAAATTGCGTCGTTCTGAAATACGATTGGTTCAATGACACCTCCTTCTACATCGAGTAAGGTTACAATGGAAACAAAAGGATTTTCTTTTGGGATACGAGTTTCTCCATTCCGCTGCACTATTCCTTCTTTACTGCATCCCTCGCTCCCTCAGATTGACGAATTAGCACAGATTTTGCGTCGCTATGAATTACTATGGGTTCTATGACTTCTCCTTCTAAATCGAGTTACGTTTCTATGGAAACGACAGGATTTTCGTTTGGGATACGAGTATCTCCTTTCCGATGCATTATTCCCTCTATCCTGCATCCCTCGTTCTCTCACATTGACGAATTAACACAGAAATTGCGTCAGTATTAAATACTAAGGGTTCTATGACTTCCCCTTAAAAATCGAGTTACGTTTCTATGGAAACGACAGAATTTTCTTTTGGGATACGAGTATCTCCTTTCCGATGCACTATTCCTCCTCTACTGCATCCCTCGATCCCTCACATTCACGAATTAACACTGAAATTTCGTCGCTATGAAATACTATGTGTTCTATAACTGCTCCTTCTAAATCGAGTAACGTTTGTATTGAAACGACAGGTTATTCATTTGGGATACGAGTATCTCCACTCCGATGCACTATAACTTCTTTACTGCATCCCTCGCTCCCTCAGATTGACGAATTAGCACAGATTTTGCGTCGCTATGAATTACTATGGGTTCTATGTCTTCTCCTTCTAAATCGAGTTACGTTTCTATGGAAACGACAGTATTTTCGTTTGGGATACGAGTATCTCCTTTCCGATGCATTATTCCCTCTATCCTGCATCCCTCGTTCTCTCACATTGGCGAATTAACACAGAAATTGCGTCATTATGAAATACTATGGGTTCTATGGCTTCTCCTTCTAAATCGAGTAACGTTTCTATTGAAACAACAGGATTTTCTTTTATAACACGAGTATCTCCTATCCGGTGCACTATTCCCTCTTTACTGCATCCCTAGCTGACTTAGATTGACGAATTAACACAGAAATTGCGTCGCTATGAAATACTATGAGTTCCATGACTTCACCTGCTAAATCGAGTAACGTTTCTATGGAGACGACAGGATTTTTTTTGGGATACGAGTATCTCCAATCCGATGCACTATTCCCTCTTTACTGCATCCCTAGCTCCCTCTCATTGACGAATTCACACAGAAATTACGTCGCTATTAAATACTATGGGTTCCATGACCTCTCCTTATAAATCGAGTAACGTTTCTACGGAAACGACAGGATTTTCTTTTGGGGTAAGAGTATCTCCTTTCCGATGGTCTATTACTTATTTAATGCATCCCTAGCTATCTCACGTTGACGAATACACACAGAAATTGCTTCGCTATGAAATACTATGGGTTCTAAAACTTCTCCTTCTGAATCGAGTAACGTTTCTATGGATACGGAGGGGTTTTCTTTTGGGATACGACTGACTATCCCCTTTCCGATGCACTATCCCTTCTTTACTGCATCCCGCGCTCCCTCACATTGACGAATTAACACAGAAATTGCGTCGCTATGAAATACTATGGGTTCTATGACTTCTCCGTCTAAATCGAGTAACGTTTCTATGGAAATGACAGGATTTACTTTTGGGATACGAGTTTCTGCTTTCCGATGCACTATTAATACTTTACTGCATCTCTCGCTCCCTCACATTGACGAATTGACACAGAAATTGCGTCGCTATGAAATACTATGGGTTCTATGACCTCTCCTTCTAAGTCGAGAAACGTTTCTATGGAAACGACAGGGTTTTCTTTTGGGATACGAGTATCTCCTTTCCGATGCCCTATTCCTTCTTTAATGCATCCATGGCTACCTCACACTGACGAATTAACACAGAAATTGCGTCGCTATTTAATACTATGTGTTCCATGACTTCCCCTTCTAAATCGAGTAACTTGTCAATGGAAACGACAGGATTTTCTTATGGGATACGTGTATCTCCTTTCCGATGCACTATTCCTTCTTTACTGCATCCCTCGCTCCCTCACATTGACGAATTGACACAGAAAATGCGTCGCTATGAAATACTATGGGTTCTATGACTTTTCCTTCTAAATCGAGTTACATTTCTATTGAAACGACAGGATTTTCTTTTGGGATACGACTATCTCCTTTCAGATTCACTATTCCTTCTTTACTGCATCCCTCGCTCCCTCCCATTGACGAATTAACGCAGAAATTTCGTCGCTATGAAATACTAAGGGTTCTATGACTTCTCCTTCTAAAACGAGTAACGTTTCTATTGAAACGACAGGACTTTCTTTTGGGATACGAGTATCTCCATTCCGATGCACTATTCCCTCTTTACTGCATCCCTAGCTCGATCACATAGACGAATTAACACAGAAATTACTTCGCTATCAAATACTATGGGTTCCATGACTTCTCCTTTTAAATCGAGTAACGTTTCTATGGAAACGACAGGATTTTCTTTTGGGATACGAGTATCTCCTTTCCGATGCTCTATTAGTTCTTTACTGCATCCCTAGCTCCGTCACATCGACGAATATTCACAGAAATTGCGTCGCTATGGAATACTATGGGTTCTAAAATTTCTCCTTCTACATCGAGTATCGTTTCTATTGATACGACGGGATTTTCTTTTTGATACGACTATCTCCTTTCCGTTGCACTATTATTTCTTTACTGCATCACTCGCTCCCTCACATTGACGAATTAACGCACAAATTGCGTCGCTATGAAATAATATGTGTTCTGTGTCTTCTCCTTCTAAATCGAGTAACGTTTCTATGGAAACAACAGTAGTTTCTTTTATGATACGAGGATCTCCTTTCCGATGCACCATTCCTTCCTGACTGCATCTCTCGCTCCCTCATATTGACGAATTAACACAGAAAATGCGTCGCTATGTAATCTATAAGTTCTCCAGCTAAAGCGAAAAACGTTTCTATTGAAACGACAGGATTTTATTTTGGGATACGAGTATCTCCCTCCTGATGCACTATTCCTTCTTTACTGCATCCCTCGCTCCCTCACATTGACGAATTAACAATGAAATTGCGTCGCTATGAAATACTATGGGTTCTGTGACATTTCCTAAATCGAGTAACGTTTCTATGGAGGCGCCAGGATTTTCCTTTGTGATACAACCATCTCCTTTCCGATGCACTATTCCTTTTTTACTGCATCCCATCGTTCCCTCACATTGAGGAATAAGCACAGAAATTGCGTCGCTATGAAATACCATGGGTTCTATGACTTATCCTTCTAAATCAAGTAACGTTTCAATGGAAACGACAGGATCTTCTTTTGAAACACGAGTATCTCCTTTCCGATGCACTATTCCTTCTTTACTGCATCCCTCGCTCCCTCACATTGACGATTTATCACAGAAATTGCGTCGCTATGGAATACTATGGGTTCAATGACTTCTCTTTCTAAATCGAGTAACATTTCTACGGAAACGAAAGGATTTTCTTTTGGGGTACGAGTATTTCCTTTCCGATGCACAATTCCTTCTTTCTGCATCCCTCGCTCCCTCACAATGACGAATTAACACAGAAATTGCGTCGCCATGAAATACTATGTGTTCTATAACTTCTCCTACTAATTCGAGTAACGTTACCACGGAAACGACAGGATTTTCTTTTGGGAAACGAGTATCTCCTTTCCAATGCACCTCTCCTTCTTTACTGCATCCCTCGCTCCCTAACTTTTACGAATTAACACAGAAATGGCGTCGCTATGGAGTACTATGTGACCTATGACTTCTCCATCTTAATCGAGTACCGTTTCTATGGAAACGTCAGGATTTTCTTTTCGGATACGAATATCTCCTATCCGATGCATTATTCCATCTTTACTGCATCCCTGGCTCCCTCGCATTGACGAATTATCACAGAATTTGCGTTGCTATGCTATACTATGTGTTCAATGACTTCTCCTTCTAAATCGAGTATTGTTTCTATGGAAACGAGAGGATTTTCTTTGGGAATACGAGTATCTCCTTTACGATGCACTATTTTTTCTTTACTGCATCCCTCGCTCCCTCACATTGACGAATTAACACAGAAATTGCGCCGCTATAAAAAGCTATGGGTTCTATGACTTCTCCTTCTAAATCGAGTAACGATTCTATTGAAACGACAGGATTTTCTTTTGGGATACGAGTATCTCCTTTCCGATGCACTATTCCTTCTTTACTGCATCCCATCGTTTCCTCACATTGAGGAATAAGCACAGAAATTCCGTCGCTATGAAATACTATGGGTTCTATGACTTCTCCTTCTAAATCGAGTCAAGTTTCTATGGAAAAGACAGGATTTTCTTTTGGGATACGAATTTCTCCTTTCCCATGCACTATTATTTCTTTACTGCATCCCTGGCCCCCTCACATTGACGAATTAACACAGAAATTGTGACGCTATGGAATACTATGTGTTCTATGACTCCTCCTTATAAATCGAGTAACGTTTATATGGAGTCGACAGGATTTTCTTTTGGTATACGAGTATCTCCTTTCCGATGCACTATTCCTTCTTTACTGCATCCCTCGCTCCCTCACATTGACGAATAAGCACAGACATTGCGTCGCTATGAATTACTGTGGGTTCTATAACTTCTCCATCTAAATCGAGTAACGTTTCTATGGAAACGACAGGATGTTCTTTTGAAACACGAGTATCTCCTTTCCGATGCACTATTCCTTCTTTACTGCA
Organism: Schistocerca piceifrons; assembly: GCF_021461385.2. Classification (NCBI taxonomy): domain Eukaryota; kingdom Metazoa; phylum Arthropoda; class Insecta; order Orthoptera; family Acrididae; genus Schistocerca; species Schistocerca piceifrons. The sequence goes on along the minus strand of NC_060138.1, from coordinate 37,882,338 downwards.
TCCCTCGCTCCCTCACATTAACGATTTATCACAGAAATTGCGTCGCTATGGAATACTATGGGTTCAATGACTTCTCTTTCTAAATCGAGTAACATTTCTACGGAAACGAAAGGATTTTCTTTTGGGGTACGAGTATTTCCCTTCCGATGCACAATTCCTTCTTTCTGCATCCCTCGCTCCCTCACAATGACGAATTAACACAGAAATTGCGTCGCCATGAAATACTATGTGTTCTATAACTTCTCCTACTAATTCGAGTAACGTTACCACGGAAACGACAGGATTTTCTTTTGGGAAACGAGTATCTCCTTTCCGATGCACTTCTCCTTCTTCACTGCATCCCTCGCTCCCTAACATTTACGAATTAACACAGAAATGGCGTCGCTATGGAGTTCTATGTGACCTATGACTTCTCCATCTTAATCGAGTACCGTTTCTATGGAAACGTCAGGATTTTCTTTTCGGATACGAATATCTAATATCCGATGCAATATTCCATCTTTACTGCATCCCTGGCTCCCTCACATTGACGAATTATCACAGAAATTGCGTCGCTATGCTATACTGTGTGTTCAATGACTTCTCCTTCTAAATCGAGTAACGTTTCTATGGAAACGAGAGGATTTTCTTTGGGAATACGAGCATCTCCTTTACGATGCACTATTTTTTCTTTACTGCATCCCTCGCTCCCTAACATTCACGAATTAACACAGAAATGGCGTCGCTGTGGAGTACTATGTGACCTAAGACTTCTCCATCTTAATCGAGTACCGTTTCTATGAAATCGACAGGATTTTCTTTTGGGATACGAGTATCTCCTTTCCGATGTACAATTCCTTCTTTACTGCATCCCTCGCTCCCTCAAAATCACAAATTAACACAGAAATTGCGTCGCTATGAAATACTATCGGTTCTATGACATCCCCTTATAAATCGATTAACGTTTCTATGGAAACAACAGGATTTTCTTTTGGGATACGAGTATCTCCTTTCCGATGCACTATTCCTTCTTTACTGCATCCCTCGTTCCCTCACATTGACGAATTAACACAGAAATGGCGTCGCTATGTAATTCTATGGGTTCTATGACTTCTCCTTCTAAATCGAGTAACGTTTCTATGGAAAAGACAGAATTGTCTTTTGGGATACGAGCATCTCCTTTCCGCTGCACTATTCCTTCTGTACTGCATCCCTCGCTCCCTCACATTGGCGAATTAACACAGAAATTGCGTCGCTATGGAAGTCTATGGGTTCAATGACTTCTCCTTCTAAATCGAGCAACGTTTCTATGGAAACGACAGGATTTTCTTTTGGGATACGACTATCTCCATTCCGATGCACTATTCCTTTTTTACTGCATCCCTCGCACGCTCACATTAAAAAATTAACGCAGAAATTGCGTCGCTATGAAATACTATGGGTTCTATAACTTCTCCTTCTAAATCGAGTAACGTTTCTATGGAAACGGCAGGATTTGCTTTTGGGATGCGAGTATCTCCTTCTTGATGCACTATTCCTTCTTTACTGCATCGCTCGCTCCCTCACATTGACGAATTAACATAGAAAATTCGTCGCTATGAATTACTATGGGTTCTATGACTTCTCCTTCTAAATCGTGTAACTTTTCTATGGAAACGACAGGATTTCCTTTTGGTATACGAGTATCTCCTTTCCAAAGCACTATTCCGTCCTTACTGCATCCCTCGCTCCCTCACATTGACGAATTAACACAGAAATTGCGTCGCTATGAAATACTATAGATACTATAACTTCTCCTTCTAAATCGAGTAACGTTTCTATGGAAAAGAGAGGATTTTCTTTTGGGATACGAGTACCTCCTTTCCGATGCACTATTCCGTTTTTACTGCATACCTCGCTCCCTCACATTGACGATTTATCACAGAAATTTCGTCGCTATGGAATTAATGGATTCAATGACTTCTCCTTCTAAATCGTGTAACGTTTCTATAGAAAAGAGAGGATTTTCTTTTAAGATACAACTATCACCTTTCCGATGCACTATTCCTTCTTTACTGCATCCCTCGCTCCCTCACATTGACGAATTAACACAGGAATTGCGTCGCTATGAAATACTATTGGTTCAATGACTTCCCATTCTAAATCGAGTAACGTATCTATTGAAACGACAGTATTTTCTTTTGGGATACGAGTATCTCCTTTCCGATGCACTATTCCGTTTTTACTGCATACCTCGCTCCCTCACATTGACGATTTATCACAGATATTTCGTCGCTATGGAATTCAATGGATTCAGTGCCTTCTCCGTCTAAATCGTGTAACGTTTCTATAGAAAAGAGAGGATTTTCTTTTAAGATACAACTATCACCTTTCCGATGCACTATTCCTTCTTTACTGCATCCCTCGCTCCCTCACATTGACGAATAAGCACAGACATTGCGTCACTATGAATTACTATGGGTTCTATAACTTCTCCTTCTAAATCGAGTAACGTTTCTATCGAAACGACAGGATGTTATTTTGTTATACGAGTATTTCCCTTCCGATGCACTATTCCATCTGCACTGCATCCCACGCTCCCTCACATTGGCAAATTAACACAGAAATTGCGTCGCTATGAAATACTATGGGTTCTATGACTTCTCCTTCTAAATCGAGTAACGTTTCTATTGAAACGACCGGATTTTCTTTTTGATGCGAGTATCTCCTTTCCGCTGCACTAATCCTCCTTTACTGCATCCCTCGCGCCCTCACATTGACGAATTAACTCAGAAATGGCGTCGCTATGAAGTACTATGTGATCTATGACATCTTTTTCTAAATCGAGTAACGTTTCTATGGAAACGTCAGGATTTACTTTTCGGATACGAATATCTAACATCCGATGCATTATTCCTTCTTTACTGCATCCCTGGCTCCATCACATTGACGACCTATCACAGAAATTGCGTCGCTATGCAATACAATGTGTTCAATGACTTCTTCTTCTAAATCGAGTAACGTTTCTATGGAAACGAGAGGCTTTTCTTTTAGTATACGAGTATCTCCTTTCCGATGCACTATTTCTTCTTTACTGCATCCCTCGCTCCCTCACATTGACGAATTAACACAGAAATTGCGTAGCTATAAAAAGCTATGGGTTCTATGACTTCTTCTTCTAAATCTAGTAACGATTCTCTTGAAACAACAAGATTTTCCTTTGGGATACGAGTATCTCCTTTCCGCTGCACTATTCCGTTTTTACTGCATCCCTCGCTCCATCACATTGACGAATAAGCACAGGAATTGCGTCGTTACGAAATACTATTGGTTCTATAACTGCTCCTTCTAAATCGAGTAACGTTTCTATGGAAACGACAGGATTTCCTTTTGGGATACGAGTATCTCCCTTCCGATGCAATATTCCGTCTTTACTGCATCTCTCGCTCCCTCACATTGACGAATAAACACAGAAATTGCGCCGCTATGAAATACTATGGGTTCTATGACTTATCCTACTAAATTGAGTAACTTTTCTATGGAAACGACAGGATTTTCTTTTGGGATACGAGTATTTCCTTCCCGATGCACTATTCCTTCTTTACTGCATCCCTCGCTCCATCACATTGACGAATAAGCACAGAAATTTCGTCGCTACGAAATACTATTGGTTCTATAACTGCTCCTTCTAAATCGAGTAACGTTTCTATGGAAACGACAGGATTTCCTTTTGGGATACGAAGATCTCCCTTCCGATGCAGTATTCCGTCTTTACTGCATCCCTCGCTCCCTCAAATTGACAAATTAACACAGAAATTGCGCCGCTATGAAATACTATTGGTTCTATGACATCCCCTTCCAAGTCGAGGAACACTTCTATGGAAAAAACAGGATTTTCTTTTTGGATACGAGTATCTCCTTTCCAATGCACAATTCCTTCTTTACTGTGTGCCTCGCTCGCTCACATTGACGAATTAACACAGAAATTTCGTCGCTATGAAATACTATGGGTTCTATGACTTCTCCTTCTAAATCGTGTAACGTTTCTATGGAAACGACAGGACTTTCTTTTGGTATACGAGTATCTCCTTTCCGATGCACTATTCCTTCTTTACTGCATCCCTCGCTCCCTCACATTGACGAATTAACACAGAGCTTGCGTCGCTATGATATACTGTATGCTCTATGACTTCTCGTTCTATATCCAGTAACGTTTCTATGGAGACGAGAGGATTTTCTTTTGGTATACGAGTATCTCCTTTCCGATGCACTATTCCTTCTTTACTGCATCCCTCGCTCCCTCACATTGACGAATTAACACAGAGATTGCGTCGCTATGATATACTGTGGGCTCTATGACTTATCCTTCTAAATCGAGTAACGTTTCTATGGAAACGACAGAATTTTCTTTTGGTATACGAGTATCTCCATTCCGATGCACTATTAGTTCTTTACTGCATCCCTCGCTTCCTCACACTGAAGGATAAGCTCAGAAATTGCGCCGCTGTGAAATACTAAGGTTTCTATAACTTCTCCTTTCAAATAGAGTAACGTTTCTATGGAAACGACAGGATTTTCTTTTGGGATACGAGTATCTCCTTCCGATTCACTATACCGTCTTTACTGCATCTCTCGCTCCCTCACATTGACGAATTAACACAGAAATTGCGTCGCGATGAAATACTATGGGTTCTATGACTTCTCCTTCTAAATCGAGAAACGATTCTATGGAAACGACAGGATTTTCTTTTGGGACACGAGTATCTCCTTTCCGCTGCACTATTCCTTCTTTACTGCATCCCTCGCTCCCTCGCATTGACGAATTAACACAGAAATTGCGTGGCTGTGAAAAACTATGGGTTCCAATACTTCTCCTTCTGAATCGAGTAACGTTTCTACGGAAAGGAAGGAATTTTCTTTTGGGATACGTGTATCTCCTTTTCGACGCCATACTCCTTCTTTATTGCATCCGTCGCTGCCTCACATTGACGAATTAACACAGAAATTGCGTCGCTAGTAAATTCTATGGGTTCTATGTCTTCTCCTTCTAAATCGAGTAACGTTTCGATGAAACGACAGGATTTTCTTTTGGGTTACGACTATCTTATTTCCGATGCACTATTCCTTCTATACTGCATCTCTCGCTCCCTCACATTGACGAAATAACGCAGAAATTGCGTCGCTATGAAATACTATGGGTTCCATGACTTCTCCTTCTAAATCGAGTAACGTTTCTATGGAAACGACAGGATTTTCTTTTGGTATACGAGTATCTCCTTTCTAATGAACTATTCCTTCTTTACTGCATCACTCGCTCAATCACATTAACGAATTAACACAGAAACTGCGTCGCTATGAAATACTATGGGTTCTATGACCTCTCCTTCTAAATCGAGTAACGTTTCTAGGGAAACGTCAGGATTTTCTTTTGGGTTACGAGAATCTCCTTTCCGATGCACTATTCCTTCTTTACTGCATCCCTCGCTACCTCACATTGACGAATTACCGCAGAAATTGCGTCGCTATGAAATACTATGGGTTCTATGACTTCTCCTTCTAAACCGAGCAACGTTTCTATGGAAACTACAGGATTTTCTTTTTGGATACGAGTTTCTAATTTCCGATGCACAATTCCGTCTTTACTGCATCCCTCGCTCCCTCACATTGACGAATTACCGCAGAAATTGCGTCGCTATGAAATACTATGGGTTCTATGACCTCTCCTTCTAAATCGAGTAACGTTTGTAGGGAAACGACAGGATTTTCTTTTGGGTTACGAGAATCTCCTTTCCGATGCACTATTAGTTTTTTACTGCATCCCTCGCTCCCTCACATTGACGAATAAGCACAGACATTGCGTCGCTGTAAAATACTATGGTTCCTATAACTTATCCTTCTAAATCAAATAACGTTTCTATGGAATCGACAGGATTTTCTTTTGGGATACGAGTATCTCCTTTCCGATGCACTATTCCTTCTTTGGTGCATCCCTCGCTCCCTCACATTGACAAATCAACGCAGAAACTGCGTCGCTATGAAATAGTATTGGTTCTATGATTCTCCTTCTAAATCGAGTAACGTTTCTATGGAAACGACAGGATTTTCTTTTGTGATACGAGTATCACCTTTCTGAAGCACTATTCCGTCTTTTTTCTGCATCCATCGCTCCCTCACATTGACGATTTAACACAGCAATTGCGTCGCTATGAAATATTATATGTTCCATGACGCCTCCTTCTAAATCGAGTTACGTTTCTATGGAAACGACAGGATTTTCTTTTGGGATACGACTATCTCCTTTCCGATGCACTATTCCTTCTCTACTGCATCCCTCACTCCCTCACATTGACTAATTAACACAGAAATTGCGTCGCTATGAAAAGCTATTGGTTCTAGAACACCTCCGTCTAAATCGAGTAACGTTTCAATGGAAACGACAGGATATCCTTTTGGGATACGAGTATCTCCTTTCCGATGCACTACTAATTCTTTAATGCACACCTCGCTCCCTCCCATTGAAGAATAAGCACAGAAATCGCGTCGCTGTGAAATACTATGGGTTCTTTAACTTCTCCTTTCAAATCGAGATACGTATCTATGGAAACGACAGGATTTTCTTTTGGGAATGGAGTCTCTCCTTTCCGATGCACAATTCCGTCTTTACTGCGCCCCTCGCTCCCTCTCATTGACGAATTAACACAGAAATTGCGTCGCTATGAAATACTATGGGTTCCATGACTTCTCCTTTTACATCGAGTCACGTTTCTATGGAAACGACAGGATTATCTTTTGGGATACGAGTATCTCCTTTCCGATGCACTATTAGTTCTTTACTGCATCCCTCGCTTCCTCACATTGATGAATAAGCACAGAAATTTCGCGCTGTGAAATACTATGTGTTCTATAAATTGTCCTTTCAAATCGAGTAACGTTTCTATGGAAACGACAGGATTTTCTTTTGGGATACGTGTATCTCCTTTCCGATGCACTATTCCTTTTTTACTGCATCCCTCGCTCCCTCGCATTAACGAATTAACGCGGAAATTGCGTCGCTATGAAATACTATGGGTTCTATGACTTCTCCTTCTAAATCGAGTAACGTTTCTATGGAAACGACAGGATTTTCTTTTGGGATACGAGTATCTCCTTTCCGATGGACTATTCCTTCTTTACTGCATCCCTTGCTCCTCACATTGACGAATTAACATAGAAATTGCGTCGCTATGAAATACTATGGGTTCCATGACTTCTCCTTCTAAATCGAGTTACGTTTCTAGGGAAACGACAGGATTTTCCTTTGGGTTACGAGTATCTCCTTTCCGATGCACTATTAGTTCTTTACTGCATCCCTCGCTCCCTCACATTGACGAATAAGCACAGACATTGCATCGCTGGGAAATACTATGGGTTCTATAACTTATCCTTCTAAATCAAATAACATTTCTATGGAAACGACAGGATTTTCTTTTGGGGTACGAGTATCTGCTTTCCGATGCACTATTCCTTCTTTACTGCTTCACTCGCTAAATCACATTAACGAATTAACACAGAGATTGCGTCGCTATGATATACTGTGGGCTCTATGACTTATCCATCTAAATCGAGTAACGTTTCTATGGAAACGACAGGATTTTCTTTTGGTATACGAGTATCTCCTTTCCGATGAACTATTCCTTCTTTACTGCATCACTCGCTCAATCACATTAACGAATTAACTCGGAAATTGCGTCGCTATAAAATACTATGGGTTCCATGACTTCTCTTTCTACATCGAGTAACGTTTCTATGGAAACGACAGGATTTTCTTTTGGGATACGACTATCTCCTTTCCGATGCACTATGCCTTCTGTACTGCATCCCTCGCTCCCTCACATTGACGAATAAACACAGAAATTGCGTCGCTATGAAATAGTATGGGTTCTATTACTTTTCCTTCAAAATCGATTAACGTTTCTATGGAAACGACAGGATTTTCCTTTGGGATATGAGTATCTCATTTCCGATGCACGTCTGCTTGTTTACTGCATCTCTCGCTCCCTCACTTTGATGAATTAACGCAGAAATTGCGTCGCTATGAAATACTATGGGTTCTATGACTTCTCCTTCTAAATCGAGTAACGTTTCTATTGAAACGAAAGGATTATCTTTTGGGATACGAGTATCTCCTTTCCGATGCACTATTAGTTCTTTACTGCATCCCTCGCTTCCTCACATTGATGAATAAGCACAGAAATTGCGCGCTGTGAAATACTATGTGTTCTATAAATTCTCCTTTCAAATCGAGTAACGTTTCTGTGGAAACGACAGGATTTTCTTTTGGGATACGTGTATCTCCTTTCCGATGCACTATTCCATCTTTACTGCATCCCTCGCTCCTTCACATTGACGAATTAACGCGGAAATTGCGTCGCTATGAAATACTATGGGTTCTATGACTTCTCCCTCTAAATCGAGTAACGTTTCTATGGAAACGACAGGATTTTCTTTTGGGATACGAGTATCTCCTTTCCGATGGACTATTCCTTCTTTACTGCATCCCTCGCTCCCTCACATTCTCGAGTTAACACAGAAATTGCGTGGCTATGAAATACTATGGGTTCCATGACTTCTCCTTCCAAACCGAGTAACGTTTCTATTGAAACGACAGAATTCTCTTCTGGGATACGAGTTTCTAATTTCCGATGCACAATTCCGTCTTTACTGCATCCCTCGCTCACTCACATTGACGAATTAACACAGAAATTGTGTCGCTATGAAATACTATGGGTTCTATGACTTCTCCTTCTAAATCGGGCAACGTTTCTATGGAAACGACGTGATTTTCTTTTGGGATACGACTATTGCCTTTCCGATGCACTATTCGTTCTGTACTGCATCCTTCGCTTCCTCACATTGGCGAATTAACACAGACATTGCGTCGCTATGAATACTATGTGTTCCATGACTTCTCCTTCTAAATCGAGTAACGTTTCTAATGATACGACAGGATTTTCTTTTGGGATACGAGTATCTCCTTTCCGAAGCACTATTCCGTCTTTGATGCATCTCTCGCTCCCTCACATTGACGAATTAGCAAAGCAATTGCGTCGCGATGAAATACCATTGGTTCTATGACTTCTCCTTCCATATCGAGTAACGTTTCTATGGAAACGACCGGATTTTCTTTTGGGATAGGAGTCTCTCCTTCCGATGCACTATTCCGTCTTTACTGCATCCCTGGCTCCCTCACATTGACGAAGTAACAAAGAAATTGCGTCGCTACGAAATACTGTGGGTTCCATGAATTCTCCTTCTAAATCGAGTAATATTTCTATGGAAACGAGAGGATTGTCTTTTGGGATACGACTATCGCCTTTGCGATGCACTATTCCTTCTGTACTGCATTCCTCGCTTCCTCACATTGGCGAATTAACAAGGAAATTGCGTCGCTATGAAATACTATGTTGTTCTATGACTTCTCCTTGTAAATCGTGCAACGTTTCTATTAAAACCACAGGATTTTCTTTTGGGAAACGAGTATCTCTTTTCCGTTGCACTATTCCTCCTTTACTGCATCTCTCGCTAAATCACATTAACGAATTAACACAGAGATTGCGTCGCTATGATATACTGTGGGCTCTATGACACTCCATCTAAATCGAGTAACGTTCCTATGGAAACGACAATATTTTCTTTTGGTATACGAGTATCTTCTTTCCGATGAACTATTCCTTCTTTACTGCATCACTCGCTCAATCACAGTAACGAATTAACACAGAAATTGCGTCGCTATGAAATACTATGTGTACCATGACTTCTCCTTCTACATCGAGTAACGATTCTATGGAAACGACAGGATTTTCTTTTGGGAGGCGAGTATCTCCTTTCCAATGCACTATGCCTTCTGTACTGCATCCCTCGCACCCTCACATTGACGAATGAACACAGAAATTACGTCGGTATGAAATAGTATGGGTTCTGTTACTTCTCCTTCTAAATCGAGTAACGTTTCTATGGAAACGACAGGATTTTCTTTTGGGATATGAGTATCTCATTTCCGTTGCACGACTCCTTCTTTACTGCATCTCTCGCTCCCTCACATTGACGAATTAACGCCGAAATTGCGACGCTATGAAATACTATAGGTTTTATGACTTCTCCTTCTAAATCGAGTAACGTTTCTATTGAAACGAAAGGATTTTGTTTTGGTATACGAGTATCTCCTTTCCGATGCACTATTCCTTCTTTACTGCCTCCCTGGCTCCCTCACATTGACGAATTATCACAGAAATTGCATCGCTAAGGAATACTATGTGTTCCATGACTTCTCCTTCTAATTCGAGTAACGTTTCAATTGAAACGACAGGATTTTCTTTTGGGATACGAGTATCTCCTTTCCGATGCACTGTTGCGTCCTTACTGCATCCCTCGCTCCCTCACATTGACGAAATAATAGAGAAATTGCGTCGCTATGAAATACTATGGGTTCCATGACATCTCCTTCTAAATCGAGTAACGTTTCCATGGAAACGACAGGATTTTCTTTTGGGATACGAGTATCTCCTTTCTGATGCACTTTTAGTTCTTTACTGCATCGCTCGCTCCCTCACATTGACGAAATAATACAGAAATTGCGTCGCTATGAAATACTATGGGTTCCATGACTTCTCCTTCTAAATCGAGTAACGTTTCTATGGAAACGACAGGATTTTCTTTTGGGATACGAGTATCTCCTTTCCGATGCACTATTAGTTCTTTACTGCATCCCTCGCTTCCTGACATTGATGAATAAGCACAGAAATTGCGCGCTGTGAAATACTATGTGTTCTATAAATTCTCCTTTCAAATCGATTAACGTTTCTATGGAAACGACAGGATTTTCTTTTGGGATACGTGTATCTCCTTTCCGATGCACTATTACTTCTTTACTGCATCCCTCGCTCCCTCACATTAACGAATTAACGCGGAAATTGCGTCGCTATGAAATACTGTGGGTTCTATGTTTTCTCCCTCTAAATCGAGTAACGTTTCTATGGAAACGACAGGATTTTCTTTTGGGATACGAGTATCTCCTTTCCGATGGACTATTCCTTCTTTACTGCATCCCTCGCTCCCTCACATTCTCGAGTTAACACAGAAATTGCGTGGCTATGAAATACTATGGGTTCTATGACTTCTCCTTCCAAACCGAGTAACGTTTCTATTGAAACGACAGAATTTTCTTCTGGGATACGAGTTTCTAAATTCCGATGCACAATTCCGTCTTTACTGCATCCCTCGCTCACTCACATTGACGAATTAACACAGAAATTGCGTCGCTATGAAATACTATGGGTTCTATGATTTCTCCTTCTAAATCGGGCAACGTTTCTATGGAAACGACGGGATTTTCTTTTGGGATAAGACTATCGCCTTTCCAATGCACTATTCGTTCTGTACTGCATCCTTCTCTTCCTCACATTGGCGAATTAACACAGACATTGCGTCGCTATGAATACTATGTGTTCCATGACTTCTCCTTCTAAATCGAGTAACGTTTCTATTGCAACGACAGGATTTTCTTTTGGGATACGAGTATCTCCTTTCCGAAGCACTATTCCGTCTTTGATGCATCTCTTGCTCCCTCACATTGACGAATTAGCACAGCAATTGCGTCGCGATGAAATACCATTGGTTCTATGACTTCTCCTTCTATATCGAGTAACGTTTCTATGGAAACGACAGGATTTTCTTTTGGGATACGAGTTTCTCCTTTCCGAAGCACTATTCCGTCTTTGATGCATCTCTCGCTCAATCACATTGACGAATTAGCACAGCAATTGCGTCGCGATGAAAAACCATTGGTTCTATGACTTCTCCTTCTATATCGAGTAACGTTTCTATGGAAACGACAGGATTTTCTTTTGGGATAGAAGTCTCTCCTTCCGATGCACTATTCCGTCTTTACTGCATCCCTGGCTCCCTCACATTGACGAAGTAACAAAGAAATTGCGTCGCTACGAAATACTGTGGGTTCCATGAATTCTCCTTCTAAATCGAGTAATATTTCTATGGAAACGGGAGGATTGTCTTTTGGGATACGACTATCGCCATTCCGATGGACTATTCCTTCTGTACTGCATTCCTCGCTTCCTCACATTGGCGAATTAACAAGGAAATTGTGTCGCTATGAAATACTACGTTGTTCTATGACTTCTCCTTGTAAATCGAGCAACGTTTCTATTAAAACCACAGGATTTTCTTTTGGGAAACGAGTATCTCCTTTCCGTTGCACTATTCCTTCTTTACTGCATCTCTCGCTAAATCACATTAACGAATTAACACAGAGATTGCGTCGCTATGATATACTGTGGGCTCTATGACACTCCATCTAAATCGAGTAACGTTTCTATGGAAACGACAGGATTTTCTTTTGGTATACGAGTATCTTCTTTCCGATGAACTATTCCTTCTTTACTGCATCACTCGCTCAATCACATTAACGAATTAACACAGAAATTGCGTCGCTATGAAATACTATGTGTTCCATGACCTCTCCTTCTACATCGAGTAACGATTCTATGGAAACGACAGGATTTTCTTTTGGGATGCGAGTATCTCCTTTCCGATGCACTAAGCCTTCTGTACTGCATCCCTCGCACCCTCACATTGACGAATGAACACAGAAATTACGTCGCTATGAAATAGTATGGGTTCTGTTACTTCTCCTTCTAAATCGAGTAACGTTTCTATGGAAACGACAGGATTTTCTTTTGGGATATGAGTATCTCATTTCCGATGCACGAGTCCTTCTTTACTGCATCTCTCGCTCCCTCACATTGACGAATTAACGCCGAAATTGCGACGCTATGAAATACTATAGGTTCTATGACTTCTCCTTCTAAATCGAGTAACGTTTCTATTGAAACGAAAGGATTTTATTTTGGTGTACGAGTATCTCCTTTCCGATGCACTATTCCTTCTTTACTGCCTCCCTGGTTCCCTCACATTGACGAATTATCACAGAAATTGCATCGCTATGGAAAACTATGTGTTCAATGACTTCTCCTTCTAAATCGAGTAACGTTACTATGGAAACGACGGGATTTTTCTTTTGGGATACGACTATCGCCTTTCCGATGCACTATTCCTTCTGTACTGCATCCCTCGCTTCCTCACATTGGCGAATTAACACAGAAATTGCGTCGTTATGAAGTACTTTGTGTTCTATGACTTCTCCTTCTAAATCGAGTAACGTTTCAATTGAAACGACAGGATATTCTTTTGGGATACGAGTATCTCCTTTCCGATGCACTGTTGCGTCCTTACTGCATCCCTCGCTGCCTCACATTGACGAAATAATAGAGAAATTGCGTCGCTATGAAATACTATGGGTTCCATGACATCTCCTTCTAAATCGAGTAACGTTTCCATGGAAACGACAGTACTTTCTTTTGGGATACGAGTAGCTCCTTTCTGATGCACTATTAGTTCTTTACTGCATCCCTCACTCCCTCACATTGACGATATAATACAGAAATTGCGTCGCTATGAAATACTATGGGTTCCATGACTTCTCCTTCTAAATCGAGTAACGTTTCTATGGAAACGACAGGATTTTCTTTTGGGATACGAGTATCTCCTTTCCGATGCACTATTAGTTCTTCACTGCATCCCTCGCTCCCTCCCATTGAAGAATAAGCAAAGAAATCGCGTCGCTGTGAAATACTATGGGTTCTTTAACTTCTCCTTTCAATTCGAGAAACGTTTCTGTGGAAGCGACAGGATTTCCTTTTGGGATAGGAGTCTCTCCTTTCCGATGCACTATTCCGTCTTTACTGCGCATCTCGCTCCCTCACATTGACGAATTAACACAGAAATTGCGTCGCTATGAAATACTATGGGTTCTATGACATCCCCTTCTAAATCGAGTAACTTTTCTATGGAAACGACAGGATTTTCTTTTGGGATACGAGTATCTCATTTCCGAAGCACTATTCCGCCTTTGATGCATCTCTCGCTCCCTCACATTGACTAATTAACAAAGAAATTGCGTCGCGATGAAATACTATTGATTCTATTACTTCTCCTTCTATATCGAGTAACGTTTCTATGGAAACGACAGAATTTTCTTTTGGAATACGAGTATCTCCTTTCCGATGCACTATTCCTCCTTTACTGCATCCTTCCCTCCCTCACATTCACGAATTAACACAGAAATTGCGTGGCTATGAAATTCTATGGGTTCTATGACTTCTCCTCGTAAACCGAGCAACGTTTCTACTCAAACGACAAAATTTTCTTTTGGGATAGGAGTCTCTCCTTTCCGATGCACTATTCCGTCTTTACTGCATCCCTCGCTCCCTCAAATTGACGAATTAACACAGAAATTGCGTCGCTACGAAATACTATGGTTTCCATGAATTGTCCTTCTAAATCGAGTAATATTTCTATGGAAACGAGAGGATTATATTTTGGGATACGACTATCGCCTTTCCGATGCACTATTCCTTCTGTACTGCATCCCTCGCTTCCTCACATTGGTGAATTAACACAGAAATTGCGTCGCTATGAAATACTATGTGTTCAATGACTTCTCCCTCTAAATCGAGTAACGTTTCTTTTGAAACGACAGGATTTTTTTTTTGATACGAGTATCTCCTTTCCGTTGCACTATTCCTTCTTTACTGCATCACTCGCTCAATCACTTTAACGAATTAACACAGAGATTTCGTCGCTATGATATACTGTGGGCTCTATGACTTATCCATCTAAATCGAGTAACGTTTCTTTTGAAACGACAGGATTTTCTTTTGGGATACGAGTATCTCCTTTCCGTTGCACTATTCCTTCTTTACTGCATCACTCGCTCAATCACTTTAACGAATTAACACAGAGATTGCGTCGCTATGATACACTGTGGGCTCTATGACTTATCCATCTAAATCGAGTAACGTTTCTTTTGAAACGACAGGATTTTCTTTTGGGATACGACTATCTTCTTTCCGATGCACTATGCCTTCTGTACTGCATCCCTCGCTCCATCACATTGGCGAATTAACACGAAAATTGCGTCGCTATGAAATACTATGGGTTGTATGACTTCTCTTTGTAAATCGAGTAACGTTTCTATTGAAACGACAGGATTTTCTTTTGGGATACGAGTACCTCCTTCCGATGCACTATTCCGTCTTTACTGCATCCCTCGCTCCCTCATATTGACGAAATAACACAGAACTTGCGTCGCCATGAAATACTATGGGTTCCATGACTTATCCTTTTACATCGAGTAACGTTTCTATGGAAACGACAGGATTTTGTTTTGGGATACGAGTATCTCCTTTCCGATGCACTATTAGTTCTGTACTGCATTACTCGCTTCCTCACATTGAAGAATAAGCACAGAAATTGCGCCGCTGTGAAATACTATGCGTTCTATAACTTCTCTTTTCAAATCGAGTAACGTTTCTATGGAAACGACAGGATTTTCTTTTGGGATACGAGTATCTCCTTTCCGATGCACTATTCCTTCTTTACTGCATCCCTCGCTCCCTCACATTGTCGAATTAACGCAGAAATTGCGTCGCTATGAAATACTATGGGTTCTATGACCTGTCCTTCTAAATCGAGAAACGTTTCTATGGAAACGAGAGGATTTTCTTTTGGGATACGAGTATCTCCTTTCCGAAGCACTATTCCTTCTTTACTGCATCTCTCACTCCCTCACATTGACGAATTAACACAGAAATTGCGTCGCGATGAAATACTATGGGTTCTATGACTTCTCCTTCCATATCGAGTAACGTTTCTATGGAGACGATAGGATTTTCTTTTGGGATACGAGTATCTCCTTTCCGATGGACTATTCCTTCTTTACTGCATCCCTCGCTCTCTCACATTCAAGAGTTAACACAGAAATTGCGTGGCTATGAAATACTTTGGGTTCTATGACTTCTCCTTCCAAACTGAGTAACGTTTCTATTGGAACGACAGAATTTTCTTTTGTGATTCCAGTTTCTAATTTCCGATGCACAATTCCGTCTTTACTGCATCCCTCGCTCCCTCACATTGACGAATAAGCACAGACATTGCGTCGCTGTGAAATACTATGGGTTCTATAACTTCTCCTTCTAATTCAAATAACGTTTCTATGGAAACCACAGGATTTTATTTTGGGATACGAGTATTTCCTTTCCGATGCACTATTCCTTCTTTACTGCATCCCTCGCTCCCTCACATTGACGAATTAACACAGCAATTGCGTCGCTATGAAATGTTATGGGTTCCATGGCGCCTCCTTCTAAATCGAGTAACGTTTCTATGGAAAAGACAAGATTTTCTTTTGGGATACGACTATCTCCTTTCCGATGCACTATGCCTTCTTTACTGCATCCCTCGCTCCCTCACATTGACGCATTATCACAGAAATTGCGTCGCTATGAAATTCTATGGGTTCTATGTCTTCTCCTTCTAAATCGAGTAACGTTTCTATGGAAACGACAGAATTTTCTTTTGTAATACGAGTATCTCCTTTCCGATGCACTATTCCTTCTTTACTGCATCCTCGCTCCCTCACATTGACGAATCAACACAGAGATTGCTTCGCAATGAAATACTGTGGGTTCTATGACTTCTCCTTCTAAATCGAGTAACGTTTCTATTGAATCTACAGGATTTTCTTTTGGGATACGAGTATCTCCTTTCCGATGCACTATTCCGTCTTTACTGCATCCCTCGCTCCCTAACATTGGTGAATTAACAAAGAAATTGCGTCGCTATGAAATACCATGGGTTCTATGACTTCTCCTTCTAAATCGAGTAACGTTTTTATTGAAACGACAGGATTTTCTTTTGGGATACGAGTATCTCTTTTCCGATGCACTATTCCGTCTATACTGCATCCCTCGCTCTTTCACATTGACGAAACAACATAGAAATTGCGTCGCTATGAAATACTATGTGTTCCATGACTTCTCCTTCTAAATCGAGTAACTTTTCAATGGAAACGACAGGAATTTCTATTCGGATACGAGTATCTCCTTTCGTATGCACTATTAGTTCTTCACTGCATCCCTCGCTCCCTCCCATTGAAGAATAAGCACAGAAATCTCGTCGCTGTGAAATACTATGGGTTCTTTAACTTCTCCTCTCAAATCGAGAAACATTTCTATGGATACGACAGGATTTTCTTTTGGGATAGGAGTCTCTCCTTTCCGATACACTATTCCGTCTTTACTGCATCCCTCGCTCCCTCACATTGACGAAGTAACACGGAGATTGCGTCGTTATTAAATACTGTGGGTTCTATGGCTTATCCTTCTAAATGAAGTAACGTTTCTATGGAAAAGTGAGGATTTTCTTTTGGTATACTAGTATCTCCTTTCCGACGCACTATTCCTTCTTTAGTGCATCCCTCGCTCCCTCACATTGACGAATTAACACAGAAATTTCGTCGCTATGAAATTCTATGGGTTCTATGACTTCTCCTTCTAAATCGGGTAACGTTTCTATGGAAACGACGGGATTTTCTTTTGGGATTCGAGTATCTCCTTTCCGATGCACTATTAGTTCTTTACTGCATCCCTCGCTCCCTCACATTGACGAAATAACACAGAAATTTCGTCCCTATGAAATACTATGGGTTCCATGACTTCTCCTTCTAAATCGAGTAACGTTTATATGGAAACGACAGGATTTTCTTTTGGGATACGAGTATCTCCTTCCGATGCACTATTAGTTCTTTACTGCATCCGTCGCTCCCTCCCATTGAAGAATAAGCACAGAAATCGCGTCGCTGTGATATACTATGGGTTCTTTATCTTCTCTTTTCAAATCGAGAATAGTTTCTATGGAAACGACAGGATTTTCTTTTGGGATAGGAGTCTCTCCTTTCCGATGCACTATTCCGTCTTTACTGCATCCCTCGCTCCCTGACATTGACGAAATAACACAGAAATTTCGTCCCTATGAAATACTATGGGTTCCATGACTTCTCCTTCTAAATCGAGTAACGTTTATATGGAAACGACAGGATTACCTTTTGGGTTACGAGTATCTCTTTTCTGATGCAGTATTAGCTCTTTACTGTATCCCTCGCTCCCTCACATTGACGAATAAGCGTAGAAATTGCGTCACTGTGAGATACTATTTGCTTTATAACTTCTATTTAAAATCGAGCAACGTTTCTACGGACACAACTAGATTTTCATTTGGGATACGAGTATCTCCTTTCCGAAGCACTATTCCGACTTTACTGCATTCCTCGCTCCCTCACATTGACGAATTAACACATTAATTGCGTCGCTATGATATACTATGTGTTCTATGACTTCTCCTTCTAAATCGAGTAATGTTTCTATGGAATCGACAGGAATTTCTTTTGGGATACGAGTATCCACTTTCCGATGCACTATTCCTTCTTTCCTGCATCCCTCGCTCCCTCACATTGACGAATTAACACAGAAATTGCGTCGCTATGAAATACTATGTGTTCCATGACTTCTCCTTCTAAATCCAGTAACGTTTCAATGGAAATGACAGGTTTTCTTTTCGGATATGAGTATCTCATTTCCGATGCACGATTCCTTCTTTACTGCACCTCTCGCTCCCTCACATTGACGAATTAACGCAGAAATTGCGTCGCTATGAAATACTATGGGTTCTATGACTTCTCCTTCTAAGTCGAGTAACGTTTCTATTGAAACGAAAGGATTTTGTTTTGCTATACGAGTATCTCCTTTCCGATGCACAATTCCTTTTATACTGCATCCCTCGCTCCCTCACATTGACGAAGTAACACAGAGATTGCGTCGTTATTAAATACTGTGGGTTCTATGGCTCATCCTTCTAAATCGAGTAACGTTTCTATGGAAACGTGAGGATTTTCTTTTGGTATACGAGTATATCCATTCCGACGCACTATTCCTTCTTTACTGCATCCCTCGCTCCCTCACATTGACGAATTAACACATAAATTGCGTCGCTATGAATTTCTATGGGTTCTATGACTTCTCCTTCTAAATCGGGTAACGTTTCTATGGAAACGACGGGATTTTCTTTTGGGATACGAGTATCTCCTTTCCGATGCACTATTAGTTCTTTACTGCATCCCTCGCTCCCTCACATTGAAGAATAAGCACAGAAATCGCGTCGCTGTGAAATACTATAGGTTCTTTAACTTCTCTTTTCAAGTCGAGAATAGTTTCTATGGAAACGACAGGATTTTCTTTTGGGATACGAGTATCTCCTTCCCGAGGCACTATTCCGACTTTACTGCATTCCTCGCTCCCTCACATTGACGAATTAACACATAAATGGCGTCGCTATGATGTACTATGTGTTCTATGACTTCTCCTTCTAAATCGAGTAACGTTTCTACGGAAACGACAGGATTCTCTTTTGGGATTCGAGTATCTCCTTTCCGCTGCACTATTCCTTCTTTCCTGCATCCCTCGCTCAATCATATTAACGAATTAACACAGAAATTGCGTCGCTATGAAATAATTTGGGTTCCATGACTTCTCCTTCTACATCGAGTAACGTTTTTATGGAAAGGCCAGGATTTTCTTTTGGGATACGACTATCTTCTTTCCGATGCACTATGCCTTCTGTACTGCATCCCTCGCTCCCTCACATTGGCGAATTAACACGAAAATTGCGTCGCTATGAAATACTATGGGTTCTATGACTTCTCTTTGTAACTCGAGTAACGTTTCTATTGAAACGACAGGATTTTCTTTTGGGATACGAGAACCTCCTTCCGATGCTCTATTCCGTCTTTACTGCATCCCTCGCTCCCTCATATTGACGAAATAACACAGAACTTGCGTCGCCATGAAATACTATGGGTTATATGACTTCTCCTTTTACATCGAGTAACGTTTCTATGGAAACGACAGGATTTTGTTTTGGGATACGAGTATCTCCTTTCCGATGCACTATTAGTTCTGTACTGCACCCCTCGCTTCCTCACATTGAAGAATAAGCACAGAAATTGCGCCGCTGTGAAATACTATGCGTTCTATAACTTCTCTTTTCAAATCGAGTAACGTTTCTATGGAAACGACAGGGTTTTCTTTTGGGATACGAGTATCTCCTTTACGATGCACTATTCCTTCTTTACTGCATCCCTCGCTCCCTCACATTGACGAATAAGCACGGACATTGCGTCGCTGTGAAATACTATGGGTTCTATAACTTCTCCTTCTAAATCAAATAACGTTTCTATGGAAACCACAGGATTTTCTTTTGGGATACGAGTATTTCCTTTCCGATGCACTATTCCTTCTTTAGTGCATCCCTCGCTCCCTCACATTGACAAATTAACGCAGAAACTGCGTCGCTATGAAATACTATGGGTTCAATGATTCTCCTTCTAAATCGAGTATCGTTTCTATGGAAACGACAGGACTTTCTTTTGGGATACGAGTATCTCATTTCTGAAGCACTATTCCGTCATTTTTCTGCATCCCTCGCTCCCTCACATTGACGAATTAACACAGCAATTGCGTCGCTATGAAATATTATGGGTTCCATGACGCCTCCTTCTAAATCGAGTAATGTTTCTATGGAAACGATAAGATTTTCTTTTGGGATACGACTATCTCCTTTCCGATGCTCTATGCCTTCTTTACTGCATCCCTCGCTCCCTCACATTGACGCATTATCACAGAAATTGCGTCGCTATGAAATTCTATGGGTTCTATGTCTTCTCCTTCTAAATCGAGTAACGTTTCTATGGAAACGACAGAATTTTCTTTTGGGATCCGAGTATCTCCTTTCCGATGCACTATTCCATCTTTACTGCATCCTCGCTCCCTCACATTGACGAATCAACACAAGAGATTGCGTCGCTATGAAATACTGTGGGTTCTATGACTTCTCCTTCTAAATCGAGTAGCGTTTCTATTGAAACTACAGGATTTTCTTTTGGGATACGAGTATCTCCTTTCCGATGCACTATTCCGTCTTTACTGCATCCCTCGCTCTTTCACATTGACGAAACAACATAGAAATTGCGTCGCTATGAAATACTATGTGTTCCATGACTTCTCCTTCTAAATCGAGTAACGTTTCAATGGAAACGACAGGATTTTCTTTTGGGATACGAGTATCTCTTTTCTGATGCAGTATTAGCTCTTTCCTGTATCCCTCGCTCCCTCACATTGACGAATAAGCGTAGAAATTGCGTCACTGTGAGATACTATGTGCTTTATAACTTCTCCTTTAAAATCGAGCAACGTTTCTACTGACACGACTAGATTTTCATTTGGGATACGAGTATCTCCTTCCCGAAGCACTATTCCGACTGTACTGCATTCCTCGCTCCCTCACATTGACGAATTAACACATTAATTGCGTCGCTATGATATACTATGTGTTCTATGACTTCTCCTTCTAAATCGAGTAACGTTTCTATGGAAACGACAGGATTCTCTTTTGGGATTCGAGTATCTGCTTTCCGCTGCACTATTCCTTCTTTCCTGCATCCCTCGCTCACTGACGTTGACGAATTAACACAGAAATTGCGTGGCTATTAAATACTATGTGTTCTATGACTTCTCCTTCTAAATCGAGTAACGTTTCTATTGAAACGACAGGATTTTCTTTTGCGATACGAGTATCTCTTTTCCGATGCACTATTCCGTCTATACTGCATCCCTCGCTTCTTCACATTGACGAAACAACATAGAAATTGCGCCGCTATGAAATACTATGTGTTCCATGACTTCTCCTTCTAAATCGAGTAACGTTTCTATTGAAACGACAGGATTTTCTTTTCGGATACGAGTATCTCCTTTCCCATGCACTATTAGTTCTTTACTGCATACCCCCCCGCTCTTTCCCATTGAAGAATAAGCACAGAAATCGCGTCGCTGTGAAATACTATGGGTTCTTTAACTTCTCCTCTCAAATCGAGAAACGTTTCTATGGATACGACAGGATTTTCTTTTGGGATAGGAGTCTCTCCTTTCCAATGCACTATTCCGTCTTTACTGCATCCCTCGCTCCCTCACATTGACGAATTAACACAGAAATCGCGTCGCTACGAAATACTATGGGTTCCATGAATTCTCCATCTAAATCGAGTTATATTTCTGTGGAAACTAGAGGATTATCTTTTGGGATACGACTATCTCCTTTCCGACGCACTATTAGTTCATTACTGCATTCCTCGCTCCCTCACATTGGCGAATAAACATAGTAATTGCGTCGCTATGAAATAGTATGGGTTCTATTACTTCTCCTTCTGAATCGAGTAACGTTCCTATGGAAACGACAGGATTTTCTTTTGGGATATGAGTATCTCATTTCCGATGCACGATTCCTTCTTTATTGCATCTCTCGCTCCCTCACATTGACGAATTAACGCAGAAATTGCGTCGCTATGAAATATTATGGGTTCTATGACTTCACCTTCTAAATCGAGTAACGTTTCTATTGAAACGAAAGGATTTTGTTTTGGTATACGAGTATCTCCTTTCCGATGCACAATTCCTTCTATACTGCATCCCTCGCTCTCTCACATTGACGAAGTAACACAGAGATTGCGTCGTTATTAAATACTGTGGGTTCTATGGCTCATCCTTCTAAATCGAGTAACGTTTCTATGGAAACGTGAGGATTTTCTTTTGGTATACGAGTGTATCCTTTCCGACGCACTATTCCTTCTTTACTGCATCCCTCGCTCCCTCACATTGCCGAATTAACACTTTAATTGCGTCGCTATGATATACTATGTGTTCTATGACTTCTCCTTCTAAATCGAGTAACGTTTCTATGGAAACGACACGATTTTCTTTTGGGATACGAGTATCCCCTTTCCGATGTACTATTACTTCTTTACTGCATCCCTCGCTCCCTCACATCGACGAAATAACACAGAAATTTCGTCCCTATGAAATACTATAAGTTCCATGACTTCTCCTTCTAAATCGAGTAACGTTTATATATAAACGACAGAATTATCTTTTGGGATACGAGTATCTCTTTTCTGATGCACTATTAGCTCTTTACTGCATCCCTTGCTCCCTCACTTTGACGAATAAGCGTAGAAATTGCTTCACTGTGAGATACTATGTGCTTTATAACTTCTCCTTTAAAATCGAGCAACGTTTCTACGGACACGACTAGATTTTCTTTTGGGATACGAGTATCTCCTTC
The DNA here is from genome assembly GCF_021461385.2 of Schistocerca piceifrons. Classification (NCBI taxonomy): domain Eukaryota; kingdom Metazoa; phylum Arthropoda; class Insecta; order Orthoptera; family Acrididae; genus Schistocerca; species Schistocerca piceifrons. Next base: position 37,859,259 of record NC_060138.1, on the reverse strand, counting down.
CCGAAGCACTATTCCGACTTTACTGCATTCCTCGCTCCCTCACATTGACGAATTAACACATAAATTGCGTCGCTATGATATACTATGTGTTCTATTACTTCTCCTTCTAAATCGAGTAACGTTTCTATGGAAACGACAGGATTCTCTTTTGGGATACGAGTATCCCCTTTCCGATGCACTATTCCTTCTTTACTGCCTCCCTGGCTCCCTCACATTGACGAAGTAACACAGAGATTGCGTCGTTATTAAATACTGTGGGTTCTATGGCTCATCCTTCTAAATCGAGTAACGTTTCTATGGAAACGTGAGGATTTTCTTTTGGTATACGGGTATCTCCATTCCGTCCCACTATTCCTTCTTTACTGCATCCCTCACTCCCTCACTTTGACGAATTAACACAGAAATTGCGTCGCTATGAAATTCTATGGGTTCTATGACTTCTCCTTCTAAATCGGGTAACGTTTCTATGGAAACGACGGAATTTTCTTTTGGGATACGAGTATCTCCTTTCCGATGCACTATTACTTCTTTACTGCATCCCTCGCTCCCTCACATTGAAGAATAAGCACAGAAATCGCGTCGCTGTGAAATACTATGGGTTCTTTAACTTCTCTTTTCAATTTGAGAATGGTTCCTATGGAAACGACAGGATTTTCTTTTGGGATAGGAGTCTCTCCTTTCCGATGCACTATACCGTCCTTACTGCATCCCTCGCTCCCTCACATTGACGAAATAACACAGAAATTTCGTCCCTATGAAATACTATGGGTTCCATGACTTCTCCTTCTAAATCGAGTAACGTTTATATGGAAACGACAGGAATATCTTTTGGGATACGAGTATCTCTTTTCTGATGCACTATTAGCTCTTTACTGCATCCCTTGCTCCCTCACATTGACGAATAAGCGTAGAAATTGCGTCACTTTGAGATACTATGAGCTTTATAACTTCTCCTTTAAAATCGAGCAGCGTTTCTACGGACACGACTAGATTTTCTTTTGGGATACGAGTATCTCCTTCCCGAAGCACTATTCCTACTTTACTGCATTCCTCGCTCCCTCACATTGACGAATTAACACATAAATTGCGTCGCTATGATATACTATGTGTTCTATGACTTCTGCTTCTAAATCGAGTAACGTTTCTATGGAAACGACAGGATTTTCTTTTGGGATACGAGTATCCCCTTTCCGATGCACTATGCCTTCTGTACTGCACCCCTCGCTCCCTCTCATTGGCGAATTAAAACGGAAATTGCGTCGCTATGAAATACTATGGGTTCTATGACTTCTCCTTCTAAATCGAGTAACGTTTCTGTTGAAACGAAAGGATTTTCTTTTGGGACACGAGTATCTCCATTCCGATGCACTATTCCGTCTTTACTGCATCCCTCGCTCCCTCACATTGACCAAATAACACAGATATTGAGTCGCTATGAAATACTATGGGTTCCATTACTTCTCCTTCCAAATCGAGTTACGTTTGTGTTGAAACGACAGGATTTTCTTTTGGGATACGACTATCTCCTTTCCGATGCACTGTTCCTTCTCTACTGCATCCCTCGCTCCCTCACATTGACGAATTAACACAGCAATTGCGTCGCTATGAAATATTATGGGTTCCATGACGCCTCCTTCTAAATCGAGATACGTTTCTATGGAAACGAGAGGATTATCTTTTGGGATACTACTATCTCCTTTCCAATGCACTATTCGTTCATTACTGCATCCCTCGCTCCCTCACATTGACGAATAAACACAGAAATTGCGTCGCTACGAAATAGTATGGGTTCTATGGCTTCTCCTTCTAAACCGAGCAACGTTTCTGTTGAAACGACAGGATTTTCTTTTGGGATAGGAGTCTCTCCTTTCCGATGCACTATTCCGTCTTTACTGCATCCCTCACTCCCTCACATTGACGAAATAACACAGAAATAGCGTCGCTACGAAATACTATGGGTTCCATGAATTCTCCTTCTAAATCGAGTAATATTTCTATGGAAACGAGAGGATTATCTTTTGGGATACGAGTATCACACTTCCGATGCACGACTCCTTCTTTACTGCATCTCTCGCTCCCTCACATTGTCGAATTAACGCAGAAAATGCGTCGCTATGAAATACTGTGGGTTCTATGACTTCTCCTTGTAAATCGAGCAACGTTTCTATTGAAACGAAGGATTTTGTTTTGGTATACGAGTATCTCCTTTCCGATGCACTATTCCTTCTTTACTGCCTCCCTGGCTCCCTCACATTGACGACTTATCACAGAAATTGCAACGCTATGGAATACTATGTGTTCAATCACTTCTCCTTCTAAATCGAGTAACGTTTCAATGGAAACGACAGGATTTTCTTTTGGGATAGGAGTATCTCCTTTCTGATGCACTATAAGTTCTTTACTGCATCCCTCGCTCCCTCACATTGACGAATAAGCGTAGAAATTGCGTCACTGTGAGATCCTATGTGCTCCATAACATCTTCTTTACAATCGAGCAACGTTTCTACGGACACGACTAGATTTTCTTTTGGGATACGAATATCTCCTTCCCGAAGCACTATTCCGACTTTACTGCATTCCTCGCTCCCTCACATTGACGAATTAACTCATAAATTGCGTCGCTAATATACTATGTGTTCTATGACTTCTCCTTCTAAATCGATTAACGTTTCTATGGAAACGACAGGATTTTCTTTGGGATTCGAGTATCTCCTTTCCGCTGCACTATTCCTTCTTTACTGCATCCCTCGCTCACTCACGTTGACGAATTAACACTGAAATTGCGTCGCTATTAAATACTATGGGTTCGAAGACTTCTCCTTCTAAAGCGAGTAACGTCTCTATAGAAACGACAGGATTTTCTTTTGGGATTGGAGTCTCTCCTTTCCGATGCACTACTCCGTCTTTACGGCGCCCCTCGCTCCCTCACATTGACTAATGAACACAGAAATTGCGTGGCTATGAAATACTATGGGTTCTATGGCTTCTCCTTCTAAATCGAGTAACGTTACTATTGAAACGAAAGGATTTTGTTTTGGTATACGAGTATCTCCTTTCCGATGCACAATTCCTTCTATACTGCTTCCCTCGCTCCCTCACATTGACGAATTAACACAGAAATCGCGCCGCTACGAAGTACTATGGGTTCCATGAATTCTCCTTCTATATCGAGTTATATTTCTGTGGAAACTAGAGGATTTTCTTTTGGGATACGACTATCTCCTTTCAGATGCACTATTAGTTCATTACTGCATTCCTCGCTCCCTCACATTGACGAATAAACACAGTAATTGCGTCGCTATCAAATAGTATGGGTTCTATTACTTCTCCTTCTAAATCGAGTAACGTTTTTATGGAAACGACAGGATTTTCTTTTGGGATATGAGTATCTCATTTCCGATGCACGATTCCTTCTTTACTGCATCTTTCGCTCCCTCACATTGACGAATTAACGCAGAAATTGCGTCGCTATGAAATACTATGGGTTCTATGACTTCTCCTTCTAAATCGAGTAACGTTTCTATTGAAACGAAAGGATTTCGTTTTGGTATACGAGTATCTCCTTTCCGATGCACAATTCCTTCTATACTGCTTCCCTCGCTCCCTCACATTGACGAAGTAACACAGAGATTGCGTCGTTATTAAGCACTGTGGGTTCTATGGCTCATCCTTCTAAATCGAGTAACGTTTCTATGGAAACGTGAGGATTTTCTTTTGGTATACGAGTATATCCTTTCCGACGCACTATTCCTTCTTTACTGCATCCCTCGCTCCCTCACATTGACGAATTAACACAGAAATTGCGTCGCTATGAAATTCTATGGGTTCTATGACTTCTCCTTCTAAATCGGGTAACGTTTCTATGGAAACGACGGGATTTTCTTTTGGGATACGAGTATCTCCTTTCCGATGCACTATTAGTTCTTTACTGCATCCCTCGCTCCCTCCCATTGAAGAATAAGCACAGAAATCGCGTCGCTGTGAAATACTATAGGTTCTTTAACTTCTCTTTTCAAGTCGAGAATAGTTTCTATGGAAACGACAGGATTTTCTTTTGGGATAGGAGTCTCTCCTTTCCGATGCACTATTCCGTCTTTACTGCATCCCTCGCTCCCTCACATTGACGAAATGACACAGAAATTTCGTCCCTATGAAATACTATGGGTCCCATGACTTCTCCTTCTAAATCGAGTAACGTTTATATGGAAACGACAGGATTTTCTTTTAGGATACGAGTATCTCCTTTCCGATGCACTATTAGTTCTTTACTGCATCCCTCGCTCCCTCCCATTGAAGAATAAGCACAGAAATCGCGTCGCTGTGAAATACTATGGGTTCTTTAACTTCTCTTTTCAAATCGTGAATAGTTTCTATGGAAACGACAGGATTTTCTTTTGGGATAGGAGTCTCTCCTTTCCGATGCACGACTCCTTCTTTACTGCATCTCTCGCTCCCTCACATTGACGAATTAAGGCAGAAAATGCGTCGCTATGAAATACTATGGGTTCTATGACTTCTCCTTCTAAATCGAGCAACGTTCCTATTGAAACGAAGGATTTTGTTTTGGTATACGAGTATCTCCTTTCCGATGCACTATTATTTCTTTACTGCCTCCCTGGCTCCCTCACGTTGACGAATTATCACAGAAATTTCGTCCCTATGAAATACTATAAGTTCCATTACTTCTCCTTCTAAATCGAGTAACGTTTATGTGGAAACGACAGAATTATCTTTTGGGATACGAGTATCTCTTTTCTGATGCACTATTAGCTCTTTACTGCATCCCTTGCTCCCTCACATTGACGAATAAGCGTAGAAATTGCTTCACTGTGAGATACTATGTGCTTTATAACGTCTCCTTTAAAATCGAGCAACGTTTCTACGGACACGACTAGATTTTCTTTTGGGATACGAATATCTCCTTCCCGAAGCACTATTCCGACTTTACTGCATTCCTCGCTCCCTCACATTGACGAATTAACTCATAAATTGCGTCGCTAATATACTATGTGTTCTATGACTTCTCCTTCTAAATCGAGTAACGTTTCTATGGAAACGACAGGATTCTCTTTTGGATTCGAGTATCTCCTTTCCGCTGCACTATTCCTTCTTTCCTGCATCCCTCGCTCACTCACGTTGACGAATTAACACAGAAATTGCGTGGCTATTAAATACTATGTGTTCTATGACTTCTCCTTCTAAATCGAGTAACGTTTCTATGGAAACGACAGGATTCTCTTTCGGGATACGAGTATCCCCTTTCCGATGCACTATTCCTTCTTTACTGCCTCCCTGGCTCCCTCTCATTGACGAATTGTCACAGAAATTGTATCGCTATGGAATACTATGTGTTCAATCACTTCTCCTTCTAAATCGAGTAATGTTTCAATGTAAACGACAGGATTTTCTTTTGGGATACGAGTATCCCCTTTCCGAAGCACTATGCCTTCTGTACTGCACCCCTCGCTCCCTCTCATTGGCGAATTAACACGGAAATTGCGGCGCTATGAAATACTATGGGTTCTATGACTTCTCCTTCTAAATCGAGTAACGTTTCTGTTGAAACGACAGGATTTTCTTTTGGGACACGAGTATCTCCATTCCGATGCACTATTCCGTCTTTACTGCATCCCTCGCTCCCTCACATTGACCAAATAACACAGACATAGAGTCGCTATGAAATACTATGGGTTCCATTACTTCTCCTTCTAAACCGAGTAACGTTTCTATTGAATCGACAGTATTTTCGTTTGGGATAGGAGTCTCTCCTTTCCGATGCACTATTCCGTCCTTACTGCATCCCTCGCTCCCTCTCATTGACAAAATTAACACAGAAATTGCGTCGCTATGAAATTATATGCGTTCTATGTCTTGTCCTTCTAAATGGAGTAACGTTTCAACGGAAACGACAGGATTTTCTTTTGGGATACGACTATCTCCTTGCCAATGCACTATTAGTTCATTACTGCATCTCTCGCTCCCTCACATTGACGAATAAACACAGAAATTGCGTCGCTACGAAATAGTATGGGTTCTATAACCTCTCCTTCTAAATAGAGTAACATTTCTATGGAAACGACAGGATTTTCTTTTGGGATATGAGTATCTCATTTCCGATTCACGATTCCTTATTTACTGCATCCTTCGCTCCCTCTCATTGACGAATTAATGTAGAAATTGCGTCGCTATGAAATACTATGGGTTCTATTACTTCTCCTTCTAATTCGAGTAACGTTTCTACTGAAACGAAAGGATTTTGTTTTGGTATACGAGTATCTCCTTTCCGATGCACTATTCCTTCTTTACTGTCACCCTGGCTCCCTCACATTGACGAATTATCACAGAAATTGCATCGCTATGGAATACTATGTTTTCAATGACTTCTCCTTCTAAATCGAGTAACGTTTCAATGGAAACGACATAATTTGCTTTTGGCAAACTAGTATCACCTTTCCGTTGCACAATTCCTTCTTTACTGCATCCCTCGCTCCCTCACATTGACGAATTAACACAGAGATTGCGTCGCTATGAAATACTGTGGGTTCTATGGCTCATCCTTCTAAATCGAGTAACGTTTCTATATAAACGAGAGGATTTTCTTTTGGTATACGAGGATCTCCTTTCCGATGCACTATTCCTCCTTTACTGCATCCCTCCCTCCCTCACATTCACGAATTAACACAGAAATTGCGTGGCTATGAAATACTATGGGTTCTATGACTTCTCCTTCCAAACCGAGTAACGTTTCTGTAGAAGCGACAGGATTTTCTTTTGGGATAGGAGTCTCTCCTTTCCGATGCACTATTCCGCCTTTACTGCATCCCTCGCTCCCTCACATTGATGAATTAACACAGAAATAGCGTCGCTACGAAATACTATGGGTTCCATGAATTCTCCTTCTAAATCGAGTAATATTTCTATGGAAACGAGAGGATTTTCTTTTGGGATACGAGTATCTCACTTCCGATGCACGACTCCTTCTTTACTGCATCTCTCGCTCCCTCACATTGTCGAATTAAAGCAGAAAATGCGTCGCTATGAAATACTATGGGTTCTATGACTTCTCCTTGTAAATCGAGCAACGTTTCTATTGAAACGAAGGATTTTGTTTTGGTATACGAGTATCTTCTTTCCGATGCACTATTCCTTCTTTACTGCCTCCCTGGCTCCCTCACATTGACGACTTATCACAGAAATTGCATCGCTATGGAATACTATGTGTTCAATCACTTCTCCTTCTAAATCGAGTAACGTTTCAATGGAAACGACAGGATTTTCTTTTGGGATAGGAGTATCTCCTTTCTGATGCACTATTAGTTCTTTACTGCATCCCTCGCTCCCTCACATTGACGAATTAGCGTTGAAATTGCGTCACTGTGAGATCCTATGTGCTCCATAACATTTTCTATACAATCGAGCAACTTTTCTAACGACACGACTAGATTTTATTTTAAGATACGAGTATCTCCTTCCCGAAGCACTATCCCGACTTTACTGCATTCCTCGCTCCCTCACATTGTCGAATTAACACAGAAATTACGTCGCTATAAAAAACTATAGGTTCTAGTACACCTCCTTCTAAATCGAGTAGCGTTTCTATTCAAACGAAAGGATTTTCTTTTGGGATACGAGTATCTCCTTTCCGATGCACTATTCCGTCTTTACTGCATCCCTCGCTCCCTCACATTGGTGAATTAACATAGAAATTGCGTCGCCATGAAATACTATGGGTTCCTTGACTTCTCCTTCTAAATTGAGTGACGTTTCTATTGGAACGACAGGATTTTCTTTTGGGATACGAGTATCTCTTTCCCGATGCAGTATTCCGTCTTTACTGCATCCCTCGCTCCCTCACATTGACGAAATAACACAGAAATTGCGTCGCTATGAAATACTATGTGTTCCATGACTTCTCCTTTTAATCGAGTAACGTTTCTATGGAAACGAGAGGATTTTCTTCTGGGATACGAGTATCTCATTTCCGATGCAGTATTAGTTCTTTACTGCATCCCTCGCTCCCTCCCACTGAAGAATAAACACAGAAATTACGTCGCTACGAAATAAAATGGGTTCTATAACCTCTTCGTCTAAATCGAGTAACGTTTCTATGGAAACGACAGGATTTTCTTTTGGGATATGAGTATCCCACTTCCGATGCACGACTCCTTCTTTACTGCATCTCTCGCTCCCTCACATTGACGAATTAAGGCAGAAAATGCGGCGCTATGAAATACTATGGGTTCAATGACTTATCCTTCTAAATCGAGCAACGTTCCTATTGAAACGAAGGATTTTGTTTTGGTATACGAGTATCTCCTTTCCGATGCACTATTCCTTCTTTACTGCCTCCCTGGCTCCCTCACATTGACAAATTATCACAGAAATCGCGTCGCTATGAAATACTATGGGTTCTTTAACTTCTCCTTTGAAATCGAGAAACTTTTCTATCGAAACGACAGGATTTTCTTTTGGGATAGGTGACTCTCCTTTCCGATGCACTATTCCGTCTTTACTGCGCCCCTCGCTCCCTCACATTGACGAATTAACACAGAAATTGCGTCGATATCAAGTACTATGGGTTCTATGACATCCCTTCTAATTCGAGTAACGTTTCTATCGAAACGACAGGATTTTCTTTTGGGATATGAGTATCTCACTTCCGATGCACGACTCCTTCTTTACTGCATCTCTCGCTCCCTCACATTGACGAATTAAGGCAGAAAATGCGTCGCTATGAAATACTATGGGTTCTATGACTTCTCATTCTAAATCGAGCAACGTTCCTATTGAAACGAAGGATTTTGTTTTGGTATACGAGTATCTCCTTTCCGATGCACTATTCCTTCTTTACTGCCTCCCTGGCTCCCTCACATTGACGAATTATCACAGAAATTGCATCGCTATGGAATACTATGTGTTCAATCACTTCTCCTTCTAAATCGAGTAACGTTTCAATGGAAACGAAAGGATTTTCTTTTGGGATACAAGTATCTCCATTCTGATGCACTATTAGTTCTTTACTGCATCCCTCGCTCCCTCACATTGACGAATAAGCGTTGAAATTGCGTCACTGTGAGATCCTATGTGCTCTATAACTTCTCCTTCACAATCGAGCAACGTTTCTACGGACACGACTAGATTTTCTTTTGGGATACGAGTAACTCCTTCCCGAAGCACTATCCCGACTTTACTGCATTCCTCGCTCCCTCACATTGACGAATTAACACAGATATTGCGTCGCTATGAAATACTATGTGTTCTATGTCTTCTCCTTCTAAATCGAGTAACGTTTCTATGGAAACGACAGGATTTTCTTTTGGGATTCGAGTATCTCCTTTCCGCTGCACTATTCCTTCTTTACTGCATCCCTCGCTCACTCACGTTGACGAATTAACACTGACATTGCGTGGCTATTAAATACTATGGGTTCGATGACTTCTCCTTCTAAAGCGAGTAACGTTTCTATAGAAACGACAGGATTTTCTTTTGGGATACGAGTATCCCCTTTCCGATGCACTATTCCTTCTTTACTGCATCCTTCGCTCCCTCACACTAACGAATTAACACTGAAATTGCGTCGCTATGAAATACTATCGGTTCTATGACATCTCCTTCTAAATCGAGTAACGTTTCTATGGAAACGACAAGATTATCTTTTGGGATACGACTACCTCCTTTCCGATGCACTATGCCTTCTGTACTGCACCCCTCGCTCCCTCTCGTTGGCGAATTAACACGGAAATTGCGTCGCTATGAAATACTATGGGTTCTATGACTTCTCCTTCTAAATCGAGTAACGTTTCTGTTGAAACGACAGGATCTGCTTTTGGGACACGAGTATCTCCTTTCCGATGCACTATTCCGTGTTTACTGCATCCCTCGCTCACTCACGTTGACGAATTAACACTGAAATTGCGTGGCTATTAAATACTATGGGTTCGATGACTTCTCCTTCTAAAGCGAGTAACGTTTCTATAGAAACGACAGGATTTTCTTTTGGGATACGACTATCTCCTTTCCGATGCACTATGCCTTCTTTATTGCATCCCTCGCTCCCTGACATTGTCGAATTAACACAGAAATTGCGTCGCTATGAAATTCTATGCGTTCTATGTCTTGTCCTTCTAAATAGAGTGACGTTTCAATGGAAACGACAGGATTTTCTTTTGGGATACGTCTATCTCTTTTCCGATGCACTATTCCTTCTCTACTGCATGCCTCGCTCCCTCTCATTGACGAATTAACACAGAAATTACGTCGCTATAAAAAACTATAGGTTCTAGTACACCTCCTTCTAAATCGAGTAACGTTTCTATTCAAACGAAAGGATTTTCTTTTGGGATACGAGTATCTCCTTTCCGATGCACTATTCCGTCTTTACTGCATTCCTCGCTCCCTCACATTGGTGAATTAACATAGAAATTGCGTCGCTATGAAATACTATGGGTTCTATGACTTCTCCTTCTAAATTGAGTGACGTTTCTATTTGAACGACAGGATTTTCTTTTGGGATACGAGTATCTCTTTTCCGATGCACTATTCCGTCTTTACTGCATCCCTCGCTCCCTCACATTGACGAAATAACACAGAACTTGCGTCGCTATGAAATACTATGGGTTCCATGACTTCTCCTTCTAAATCGAGTAACGTTTCTATGGAAACGACAGGATTTTCTTCTGGGATACGAGTATCTTATTTCCGATGCACTATTAGTTCTTTACTGCATCCCTCGCTCCCTCCCATTGAAGAATAAACACAGAAATTACGTCGCTACGAAATAGTATGTGTTCTATAACCCCTTCGTCTAAATCGAGTAACGTTTCTATGGAAACGACAGGATTTTCTTTTGGGATATGAGTATCTCACTTCCGATGCACGACTCCTTCTTTACTGCATCTCTCGCTCCCTCACATTGACGAATTAAGGCAGAAAATGCGTCGCTATGAAATACTATGGGTTCTATGACTTCTCCTTCTAAATCGAGCAACGTTCCTATTGAAACGAAGGATTTTGTTTTGGTTTACGAGTATCTCCTTTCCGATGCACTATTCCTTCTTTACTGCCTCCCTGGCTCCCTCACATTGACGAATTATCACAGAAATTGCATCGCTATGGAATACTATGTGTTCAATCACTTCTCCTTCTAAATCGAGTAACGTTTCAATGGAAACGAAAGGATTTTCTTTTGGGATACGAGTATCTCCATTCTGATGCACTATTAGTTCTTTACTGCATCCCTCGCTCCCTCACATTGACGAATAAGCGTTGATATTGCGTCACTGTGAGATCCTATGTGCTCTATAACTTCTCCTTCACAATCGAGCAACGTTTCTACGGACACGACTAGATTTTCTTTTGGGATACGAGTAACTCCTTCCCGAAGCACTATCACGACTTTACTGCATTCCTCGCTCCCTCACATTGGCGAATTAACACAGAAATTGCGTCGCTATGAAATACTATTCGTTCTAGGACACCTCCATCTAAATCGAAAACGTTTCAATGGAAACGACAGGATTTCCTTTAGGGGTACGAGTATCTCCTTTCCGATGCTCTATTCCTTCTTTACTGCATCCCTCGCTCCCTCACATTGACGAATAACACAGAGATTAGGTCGCTATGGAATACTATGGGTTCTATGACTCATCCTTTTAAACCAAGTAACGTTTCTATGGAAACGAAAGGATTTTCTTTTGGTATACGAATATCTCCTTTCCGATGCACTATTCCTTCTGTACTGCATCCCTCGCTTCCTCACATTGGCGAATTAACACAGAAATTGAGTCACTATGAAATACTATGTGTTCTATGGCTTCTCCTTCTAAATCGAGTTACGTTTTTATTGAAACGACAGGATTTTCTTTTAAGATACGAGTATCTCCTTTCCGATGCACTATTCCGTCTTTACTGCATCTCTCGCTCCCTCACATTGACGAATTAACACAGTAATTGCGTCGCTATGAAATACTATGGGTTCTATGACTTCACCTTCTAAATCGAGAAATGTTTCTATGGAAACGACAGGATTTTCTTTTGGGATACGAGTATCTCCCTTCCGATGCACTATTCCTTCTTCACTGTATCCCTCGCTCCCTGACATTGACGAATTGAGACAGGATTTGCGTGGCTATTAAGTACTATGGGTTCTATGACTTCTCCTTCTAAATCGAGTAACGTTTCAATGGAAACGACAGGATTTTCTTTTGGGATACGAGTATCTCCTTTCCGATGCACTATTCCTTCTTTACTTCATCCCTCGCTCCCTCACATTGACGAATTAACACAGAAATTGCGTCGCTATGATAAACTATGTGTTCTATGACTTCTCCTTCTAAATCGAGTAACGTTTCTATTGAAACGACAGGATTTTCTGTTAAGATACGAGTATCTCCTTTCCGATGCTCTATTCCGTCTTTACTGCATCTCTCGCTCCCTCACATTGACGAAATAACACAGAAATTGCATGGCAATGAAATACTATGGGTTCTATGACTACTCCTTCTAGATCGAGTAACGTTTCTATGGAAACGAGAGGATTTTCTTCTGGTACACGAATATCTCCTTTCCGATGCACTATTCCTTCTGTATTGCATCCCTCGCTCCCTCACATTGACGAATTAACACAGATATTGCGTCGCTTTGAAATACAATGCGTTCTATGACTCCCCCATCTAATTCGAGTAACGTTTCTATTGAAACGACAGTATTTTTCTTTTGGGATACGAGTATCTCCTTTCCGATGCACTTTTCCTTCTTTTCTGCTTCCCTGGCTCCCTCACTTTAAAGAATTAACACAGTAATAGCGCCGCTATGGAATACTATGTGTTCTATGACTTCTTCTTCTAAATCGAGTAACGTTTCTAATGAGACGGCAGGATTTTCTTTTGGGATACGAGTATCTCCTTTCCGATGCACTATTCCTTCTTTACTGCATCCCTCGCTCCCTCACATTGACGAATTAACACAGAAATTGCGTGGCTATGAAATACTATGGGTTTTATGACTTCTCTTTCTAAATTGAGTAACGTTTCTATGGAAACGACAGGATTTTGTTTTGGGATACGAGTATCTCCTTTCCGATGCACTATTCCGACTTTACTGCATCCCTCGATCCCTCACATTGACGAAATAACACACAAATAGCGTCGCTATGAAATACTATGGGTTCCATGACTTATCCTTCTAAATCGAGTAACGTATCTATGGAAACGACAGGATTTTCTTTTGGGATACGAGTATCTCCTTTCCGATGCACTATTAGTTCTTTACTGCATCCCTCGCTCCCTCACATTGACGAATAAGCGCAGAAATTGCGTCGCTGTGAGATACTATGGGTTATATGACTTCTCCTTTCAAATCGAGTAACTTTTCTATGGACACGACAGTATTTTCTTTTGGGATACGAGTATCTCCTTTCCGATGCACTATTCCGTCTTCACTGCACCATTCGCTCCCTCACATTGACCTAATAACACAGATATTGCGTCGCTATGAAATACTATGGGTTCTATGACTTCTCCTTCTAAATCGAGTAACGATTGTATTGAATCGACAGGGTTTTCTTTTGGGATACGAGTATCTCCTTTCCGATGCACTATTCCATCTTTACTGCATCAGTCGCTCCCTCACATTGACCAAATAATACAGATATTGCGTCACTGTGAAATACTATGGGATACATGACTTCTCCTTCTAAATCGAGCAACGTCTCTATTGGAACGACAGGATTCTCTTTTGGGATACGAGTATCTCCTTTCCGATGCACTATTAGTTGTTTACTGCATCCCTCGCTCCCTCACATTGAACAATAAGCACAGTAATTGCGTCGCTGTGAAATACTATGGGTTCTATTACTTCTCCTATAAAATCGAGTAACGTTTCTATGGAAACGACAGGATTTACTTTTGGGATACGAGTATGTCCTTTCCGATGCACTATTCCATCTTTACTGCATCCCTCGCTCCCTCACATTCACAAATTAACACAGAAATTGCGTGGTTTATAAAATACTATGGGTTCTATGACTTTTCCTTCTAAACCGAGTAACGTTTCTATTGAAACGACAGAATTTTCTTTTGGGATACGAGTATCTCCTTTCCCCTGCACTATTAGTTCATTACTGCATCCCTCACTTCCTCACATTGACGAATTTACACAGAAATTGCGTAGCTATGAAAAAGTATGGGATCTATAACTTCTCCTTCTAAATCGAGTAACGTCTCTATTGAAACGACAGGATTTTGTTTTGGGATACGAGTATCTCCTTTCCGATGCACTATTCCTTCTTTACTACATCCCTGGCTCCCTCACATTGACGAATTATCACAGAAATTGCATCGCTATGGAATACTATGTGTTCAACGACTTCTCCTTCTAAATCGACTAACGTTTCAATGGAAACGACAAGATTTTCTTTTGGAAGAGTATCTCCTTTCCGATGCACTGTTCCTTCTTTACTGCATCCCTCGCTCCCTCACATTGACGAAATAACACAGAAATTGCGTCGCTATGAAATACATTGGGCAAGATGACTTCTCCTTCTAAATCGAGTAACGTTTCTATGGAAACGACAGGATTTTCTTTTGGGATACGACTATCTCCTTCCGATGCACTATTCCTTCTGTACTGCATCCCTCGCTCCCTCACATGGGCGAATTAACACAGAAATCACGTGGCTATGATATACTATGGGATCTATGGCTTCTCCTCCTAAATCGAGTAATGTTTCTATTGAAACGACAGGATTTTCTTTATGATACGAGTATCTCATTTCCGATGAACTATTCCTTCTGTACTTTATTCCTCGCTCCCTCACATTGACGAATTAACACCGATATTGCGTCGCTTCGAAATAAAATGCGTTCTATGACTCCCCCTTCAAAATCGATTAACGTTTCTAATGAAACGACAGGATTTTCTTTTGGGATACGAGTATCTCCTTTCCGCTGCACTATTCCTTCTTTACTGCATCCCTCACCCCCTGGCATTGACGATTTAAGACAGAAATTGAGTGGCTATTAAATACTATGGGTTCTATTATCTCTCCTTCTAAATCGAGTAACGTTTCTTTGGAAACGATAGGATTCTCTTTTGGGATACGAGTATCTCCAATCCGATGCACTATTCCTACTTTACTGCATCCCTCGCTCCCTCAGCATGACGAATTAACACAGGAATTGCGTCGCTATGAAATACTATGTGTTCTATGACTTCTCCTTCTAAATCAAGTAACGTTTCTGTGCAAACGACAGGATTTTCTTCTGGTATACGAGTATCTCCTTCCGATGCACTATTCCTTCTGTACTGCATCCCTCGCTCCCTCACATGGGCGAATTAACACAGAAATCACGTGGCTATGATATACTATGGGATCTATGGCTTCTCCTCCTAAATCGAGTAATGTTTCTATTGAAACGACAGGATTTTCTTTATGATACGAGTATCTCATTTCCGATGAACTATTCCTTCT
Organism: Schistocerca piceifrons; assembly: GCF_021461385.2. Taxonomy (NCBI): domain Eukaryota; kingdom Metazoa; phylum Arthropoda; class Insecta; order Orthoptera; family Acrididae; genus Schistocerca; species Schistocerca piceifrons. The sequence continues at coordinate 37,843,790 of NC_060138.1, read as the reverse complement.
GTACTTTATTCCTCGCTCCCTCACATTGACGAATTAACACCGATATTGCGTCGCTTCGAAATAAAATGCGTTCTATGACTCCCCCTTCAAAATCGAGTAACGTTTCTAATGAAACGACAGGATTTTCTTTTGGGATACGAGTATCTCCTTTCCGCTGCACTATTCCTTCTTTACTGCATCCCTCACCCCCTGGCATTGACGATTTAAGACAGAAATTGAGTGGCTATTAAATACTATGGGTTCTATTATCTCTCCTTCTAAATCGAGTAACGTTTCTTTGGAAACGATAGGATTCTCTTTTGGGATACGAGTATCTCCAATCCGATGCACTATTCCTACTTTACTGCATCCCTCGCTCCCTCAGCATGACGAATTAACACAGGAATTGCGTCGCTATGAAATACTATGTGTTCTATGACTTCTCCTTCTAAATCAAGTAACGTTTCTGTGCAAACGACAGGATTTTCTTCTGGTATACGAGTATCTCCTTTCCGATGCACTATTCCTTCTTTACTGCATCCCTCGCTCTCTCACATAGACGAATTAACACAGAAATTGCGTCGCTTTGAAGTACTATGGGTTCTATGACTTCTCCATCTAAATCGAGTAATGTTTCTTTGGAAACGACTGGATTTTCTTTTGGTAAAGGAGTATTTCCTTTCCGATGCACTATTCCTTATTAACTGCATCCTTCGCTCCATCACATTGACGAATTAACGCAGAAATTGTGTCGCTATGAGTTATTATGGTTTCTATGACTTCTCCCTCTAAATCGAGTATCGTTTCCATGGACAAGACAGGATTTTCTTTTGGCAAACGAGTATCTCCTTTCCGATGCACTGTTCCTTCTTTAGCGCATCACTCGCTCCCTCGCATTGACGATTTAACACAGAAATTGCGTCGCTATGAAATGCTATGGGTTCTATGACTTCTCCTTCTAAATCTAGTAACGTTTCTGTGGAAACGACAGTAATTTCCTTTGGGATACGAGTATCTTCTTTCCTATGCACTATTCCCTCTTCACTGCATCCTTCGATCCCTCTCATTGACGAAATAACGCGGAAATTGCGTCGCTATGAAATACTATGGATTCTATGACTTCTCCCTCTAAATCAAGTAACGTTTCTATGGAAAGGACAGGATTTTCTTTTGGGATACGAGTATCTCCTTTTCGATGCACTATTCCTTCTTTACAGCGTCTCTCGCTCCCTCACATTGACGAATTAACACAGAAATTGCGTCGCTATCAGATACTATGGGTTCTATGACATCTCCTTCTAAATCGAGTAACGTTTCTATGGAAACGACAGGTTTTTCTTCTGGCATACGAGTATCTCCTTTCCGATGCACTGTTCCATCTCTAATGCATCCCTCGCTCCCTCACATCGGCGAATTAACACAGAAATTGCGTCGCTATTAAATACTATGTGTTCTATGACTTCTCCTCCTAAATCGTGTAACGTTTCTACGGAAACGACAGGATTTTCTTTTGGGATACGACTATCTCCTTACCAATGCACTATTCCCTCTTTACTGCATCTCTCGCTCCCTCACATTGACGAATTAACACACAAATTGCGTCGCTATGAAATACTATGGGTTTCAAGACTTCTCCTTCTAAATCGAGTAAAGTTTCTATGGATACGACAGGATTTTCTTTTGGGATACGAGTATCTCCTTTTCGATGCACTCTTCCTTCTTTACAGCGTCTCTCGCTCCCTCACATTGACGAATTAAGACAGAAATTGCGTGGCTATTAAATACTATGGGTTCTATTATCTCTCCTTTTAAATCGAGTAACGTTTCTATGGAAACGATAGGATTCTCTTTTGGGATACGAGTATCGCCATTCCGATGCACTATTCCTTCTTTACTGCATCCCTCACTCCCTCACATTGACGAATTAACACAGAAATTGCGTCGCTATGAAATACTATGGATTCTATGACCGCTCCTTCTAATTCGAGTAACGTTTCTATGGAAGCGACAGGATTTTATTTTGGGCTAGGTCTATCTCCTTTCCGATGCACTATTCCTTCTGTACTGCATCCCTCGCTCCCTCACATTGACGAATTCACACACATATTGCATCGCTTTCAAATTCAATGCGTTCTATGACTCCACCTTCTAAATCGAGTAATGTTTCTATTGAAACGACAGGATTTTCTTTTGGGTTACGAATATCTCCTTTCCGCTGCACTATTCCTTCTTTACTGCATCCCTCGCTCCCTCGCACTGACGAATAAACACAGATATTGCGTCGCAATGAAATACTATGGATTCTATGACTTCTCCTTCAAAATCGAGTAACGTTTCTATGGAAACGACAGGATTTTCTTCTGGTATACGAGTATCTCCTTTCCGATGCACTATTCCTTCTTTGCTGCATCCCTCGCTATCTCATATTGACGAATTAACACAAAAATTGCGTCGCTATGAAATACTATGGGTTCTATGACTTCTCCTTCTAAATCGAGTAACGTTCCTATGGAAAAGACTGGATTTTCTTTTGGTATACGAGTATCTCCTTTCCGATGCACCATTCCGTCTTTGCTGCATCCCCCGCTACCTCACATTAACGAATTAAAACAGAGATTGCGTCTCTATGAAATACTATGGGTTCTATGACTTCTCCTTCTAAATCGAGTAACGTTTCTATGGAAACGACAGGATTTTCTTTTGGTATACGAGTATCTCCATTAAGATGCACTATTCCTTCTTTACTGCATCCCTCGCTCTTTCACATTGACGAATTAACACAGAAATTGCGTCGCTTTGAAATACTATGGGTTTTATGAATTCTCCATCTAAATCGAGTAACGTTTCTTTGGAAACGACTGGATTTTCTTTTGGTAAAGGAGTTCTCCTTTCCGATGCACTATTCCTTCTTAACTGCATCCTTCGCTCCCTCACATTGACGAATTAACGCAGAAATTGTGTCGCTATGAGTTATTATGGTTTCTATGACTTCTCCCTCTAAATCGAGTACCGTTTCCATGGAAAAGACAGGATTTTCTTTTGGCAAACGAGTATCTCCTTTCCGATGCACTGTTCCTTCTTTAGCGCATTACTCGCTCCCTCACATTGACGAATTAACACAGAAATTGCGTCGCTATGAAATGCTATGGGTTCTATGACTTCTCCTTCTAAATCGAGTAACGTTTCTGTGGAAACGACAGTAATTTCCTTTTGGATACGAGTATCTCCTTTCCTATGCACTATTCAGTCTTCACTGCATCCCTCGCTCCCTCTCATTGACGAAATAACGCGGAAATTGCGTCGCTATGAAATACTATGGATTCTATGACTTCTCCTTCTAAATCAAGTGACGTTTCTATGGAAAAGGCCAGGATTTACTTTTGGGATACGAGTATCTCATTTTTGATGCACTGTTCCTTCTTTACAGCGTCTCTCGCTCCCTCACATTGACGAATTAACACAGAAATTGCGTCGCTATCAGATACTATGGGTTCTATGACATCTCCTTCTAAATCGAGTAACGTTTCTATGGAAACGACAGGTTTTTCTTCTGGCATACGAGTATCTCCTTTCCGATGCACTATTCCATCTCTAATGCATCCCTCGCTCCCTCACATCGACGAATTAACACAGAAATTGCGTCGCTATTAAATACTATGTGTTCTATGACTTCTCCTCCTAAATCGTGTAACGTTTCTATTTAAACGACAGGATTTTCTTTTGGGATACGACTATCTCCTTACCAATGCACTATTCCCTCTTTACTGCATCTCTCGCTTCCTCACATTGACGAATTAACACAGAAATTGCGTCGCTATGAAATACGATGGGTTTCAAGACTTCTCCTTCTAAATCGAGTAAAGTTTCTATGGATACGACAGGATTTTCTTTTATGATACGAGTATCTCCTTTCCGATGCACTATTACTTCTTTACTGCATCCCTCGCTCCCTCACATTGACGAATTAGCTGAGACACTGCTTCACCATGAAATACTATCTGTTCTATAACTTCTCCTTTTAAATAGAGTAACGTTTCTATGGAAACGACAGGATTTCGTTTTGGGATACATCTCTCGCCTTTCCGATGCACTATTCCTTCTTAACTTCATCCCTCGCTCCCTCACATTGACGAATTAACGCAGAGATTGCGTCGCTACGAATTACTATGGGTTCTATGACTTCTCCTTCTAAATCGTGTAACGTTTCCATGGTAACGACAGGATTTTCTTTTGGGATACGAGTATCTCCTTTCCGATCCACTAGTAATTCTTTACTGCATCCCTCGCTCGATCACATTGACGAATTAACACAGAAATTGCGGCGCTATGAAATTCTCTGGGTTCTATGACTTCTCCTTCTAAATCGAGTAACGTTCCTATGGAAAAGACAGGATTTTCTTTTGGGATACGAGTATCTCCTTTCCGATGCACTATTCCTTTTTTACTGCTTCCCTCGCTCCCCCACATTGACAAATTAACACAGAAATGGCGTCGCTATGAAATACTATAGGTTCTATTATCTCTCCTTCTAAATCGAGTAACGTTTCTATGGAAACGATAGGATTCTCTTTTGGGATACGAGTATCTCCATTCCGATGCACTATTCCTTCTGTACTGCATCCCTCGCTCTCTCACATTGACGAATCAACACAGAAGATGCGTCGCTATGAAATACTATGGGTTCCATGACTTCTATTTCTAAATCGAGTAACGTTTCTATGGAAACAACAGGATTTTCTTTTATGATACGAGCATCTCCTTTCCGATTCACTATTAGTTCTTTACTGCATCCCTCGTTCCTTCACATTGACGAATGTGCACTGAAATTGCGTGGCTATGAAATACTATGGGTTCTATGACTTCTCCATCTAAATCGAGTGACGTTTCTATGGTAACGACAGGGTTTTCTTCTGGTATACGAGTAGCTCCTTTCCAATGCACTATTTCTTCTTCACTGCATCCCTCGCTCCCTCAGAATGACAAATTAACACAGAAATTGCGTCGCTATGAAATACTATGGGTTCTAAGACTTCTCCTTCTAAATCGAGCAACGTTTATATGGAAACGACAGGAATTGCTTTTGGGATACGAGTATCTCCTTCCGATGCACTATTCCTTCTGTACTGCATCCCTCGCTCCCTCACATGGGCGAATTAACACAGAAATCACGTGGCTATGATATACTATGGGATCTATGGCTTCTCCTCCTAAATCGAGTAATGTTTCTATTCAAACGACAGGATTTTCTTTGGGATACGAGTATCTCATTTCCGATGCACTATTCCTTCTGTACTTTATCCCTCGCTCCCTCACATTCACGAATTAACACCGATATTGCGTCGCTTCGAAATAAAATGCGTTCTATGACTCCCCCTTCAAAATCGAGTAACGTATCTATTGAAACGACAGGATTTTCTTTTGGGATACGAGTATCTCCTTTCCGCTGCACTATTCCTTCTTTACTGCATCCCTCGCCCCCTGGCATTGACGAATTAAGACAGAAATTGCGTGGCTATTAAATACTATGGATTCTATGACTTCTCCTTCTAAATCGAGTAACGTTTCTATGGAAACGATAGGATTCTATTTTGGGATACTAGTATCTCCATTCCGATTCACTATTCCTTCTTTACTGCATCCCTCGCTCCCTCAGAATGACGAATTAACACGGAAATTGCGTCGCTATGAAATACTATGTGTTCTATGACTTGTCCTTGTAAATCAAGTAAAGTTTCTATAGAAACGAAAGGATTTTATTTTGGGATACGAGTATGTCCTTTCCGATGCACTATTCCTTCTTTACTGCGTCCCTCGCTCCCTCACACTGACGAATTAACACAGAAATTGCGTCGCAATGAAATACCATGGATTCTATGACTTCTCCTTCAAAATCGAGTAACGTTTCTATGGAAACGACAGGATTTTCTTCTGGTATACGAGTTTCTCCTTTCCGATGCACTATTCCTTCTTTGCTGCATCCCTCGCTATCTCACCTTGACGAATTAACACAAAAATTGCGTCGCTATGAAATACTATGGGTTCTATGACTTCTCCTTCTAAATCGAGTAACGTTCCTATGGAAAAGACTGGATTTTCTTTTGGTATACGAGTATCTCCTTTCTGATGCACCATTCCGTCTTTGCTGCATCCCCCGCTACCTCACATTAACCAATTAAAACAGAAATTCCATCTCTATGAAATACTATGGGTTCTATGACTTCTCCTTCTAAATCGAGTAACGTTTCTATGGAAACGAAAGGATTTTCTTTTGGTTTACGAGTATCTCCATTCCGATGTACTATTCCTCCTTTACTGCATCGCTCGCCCTCTCACATTGACGAATTAACACAGAAATTGCGTCGCTTTGAAATACTATGGGTTCTATGACTTCTGCATCTAAATCGAGTAACGTTTCTTTGGAAACGACTGGATTTTCTTTTGGTAAAGGAGTATCTCCTTTCCGATGCACTATTCCTTCTTAACTGCATCCTTCGCTCCCTCACATTGACGAATTAACGCAGAAATTGCGTCGCTATGAGTTATTATGGTTTCTATGACTTCTCCCTCTAAATCGAGTACCGTTTCCATGGAAAAGACAGGATTTTCTTTTGGCAAACGAGTATCTCCTTTCCGATGCACTGTTCCTTCTTTAGCGCATCACTCGCTCCCTCACATTGACGAATTAACACGGAAATTGCGTCGCTATTAAATACTATGTGTTCTATGACTTCTCCTCCTAAATCGTGTAACGTTTCAATGGAAACGACAGGATTTTCTTTTGGGATACGACTATCTCCTTATCAATGCACTATTCCCTCTTTACTGCATCTTTCGCTCCCTCACATTGACGAATTAACACAGAAATTGCGTCGCTATGAAATACTATGGGTTTCAAGACTTCTCCTTCTAAATCGAGTAAAGTTCCTATGGATACGACAGGATTTTCTTTTATGATACGAGTATCTCCTTTCCGATGCACTATTACTTCTTTACTGCATCCCTCGCTCCCTCACTTTGACGAATTAGCTGAGACACTGCTTCGCCATGAAATACTATCTGTTCTATAAATTCTCCTTTTAAATAGAGTAACGTTTCTATGGAAACGACAGGATTTCGTTTTGGGATACATCTATCGCCTTTCCGATGCACTATTCCTTCTTAACTTCATCCCTCGCTCCCTCACATTGACGAATTAACGCAGAGATTGCGTCGCTACAAATTACTATGGGTTCTATGACTTCTCCTTTTAAATCGTGTAACGTTTCCATGGAAACGACAGGATTTTCATTTGGGATACGAGTATCTCCTTTCCGATGCACTATTCCTTCTTTACTGCATCCCTCGCTCGATCACATTGACGAATTAACACAGAAATTGCGGCGCTATGAAATACTCTGGGTTCTATGACTTCTCCTTCTAAATCGAGTAACGTTCCTATGGAAAAGACAGGATTTTCTTTTGGGATACGAGTATCTCCTTTCCGATGCACTATTCCTTTTTTACTGCAGCCCTCGCTCCCCCACATTGACAAATTAACACAGAAATGGCGTCGCTATGAAATACTATTAGTTCTATGACTTCTCCTTCTAAATCGAGTAACGTTTCTATGGAAACGACAGGATTTTCTTTTGGGATACGAGTATCTACTTTCCGATGCACTATTCCTGTTTCACTGCATCCCTCGCTCCCTCACTTTGACAAATTAACACAGAAATTGCGTCGCTATGAAATACCATTGGTTCTATGACATCTCCTTCTAAATCGAGTAACGTTTCTATAGAAACGACAGGATATTCCTTTGGGAAACGAGTATCTACTTTCCGATGCGCTATTCCTACTTTACTGCATCCCTCTTTCCCTCAAATTGACGAATAAGCACAGAAATTGCGTCGCTATGAAATCCTATGGGTTCTATGACTTCTCCTTCTAAATCGAGTAATGTTTCTATGGAAAGGACAGGTTTTTTTTTGGGACACGACGATCTCCTTTCCGATGCACTATTCCTCCACTACTGCATTCCTCGATCCCTCACATTGACGAATTAACACTGAAATTGCGTCGCTATGAAATACTATGGGTTCTATGACTTCTCCTTCTAGATCGAGTAACGTTTCAATGGAAACGAGAGGATGTTCTTTTGTGATACGGCCGGACGAAGTGGCCGTGCGGTTAAAGGCGCTGCAGTGTGGAACCGCAAGACCGCTACGGTCGCAGGTTCGATTCCTGCCACGGGCATGGATGTTTGTGATGTCCTTAGGTTAGTTAGGTTTAACTAGTTCTAAGTTCTAGGTCCCATTGTGCTCAGAACCATTTTTATTGTGATACGTCTATCTCCTTCCGATGCACTATTCCTTCTTTACTGCCTCCCTCGATCCCTCACACTGACGAACTAACACAGAAATTGCGTCGCTATGAAATACTATGTGTTCTATGACTTCTCCTTCTAAATCGAGTGACGTTTCTATGCAAACGACAGGATTTTCTTTTGGGATACGAGCATCTCCTTTCCAATCCACTATTCCTTCTTTACTGCATCCCTCGGTCCTTCACATTGACGAACTAACGCGGAAATTGGGTCGTTACGATATACTATGGGTTCTATGACTTCACCCTCTAAATCGAGTAACGTTTCTATGGAACCGACAGGATTTTCTTTTGTGATACGCGTATGTCCTTTTTGATGCACTATTCCTTCTTTACTGCGTCTCTCGCTCCCTCACATTGACGAATTAACACAGAAATTGCGTCGCTATGAAATACTATGGGTGTTATGACTTCTCTTATTAAATCGTCTAGCGTTTCTATTGACATGACAGGATTTTCTTTTGGGATACGAGTATCTCCTTTCCGATGAACTATTCCTTCCTTACTGCATCCCCCGCTCCCTGACATTGACGAATTAACACAGATATTGTGTCGCTATGAAATACTATGGGTTCCATTACTTCTCCTTCTAAATCGAGTAACGTTTCTACGGAAACGACAGGATTTTCTATTAAGATGCGAGTATCTCCTTTCCGATGCACTATTAGTTCTTTACTGCATCCCCGGCTCCCTCACATTGACGAATAAGCAGAGAAAAAGCGTCGCCATGAAATACTATGGGTTCTATTACTTCTCTTCCTAAATCGAGTAACGTTTCTATGGAAACGACAGGATTTCGTTTTGGGATACAACTATCTCCTTTCCGATGCACTATTCCTTCTTTACTTCATCCCTCGCTCCCTCACATTGACGAATTAACGCAGAAATTGCGTCGCTATGAATTACTATTGGTTCTACGACTTCTCCTTCTAAATCGAGTAACGTTTCTATGGAAACGACTGGATTTTCTTTTGGTATACGAATATCTCCTTTCCGATGCACTATTCCTTCTTTACTGCATCCCTCGCTCCCTCACATTGACGAATTAACACTGAAATTGCGTCGGTATGAAATACTATGGGTTCTATGACTTCTCCTTCTAAATCGAGTAACGTTTCTATAGAAACGACAGGGTTTTCTGTTGGGATACGACTGTCTTCTTTCCGATGCACTATTCCTTCTTTACTACATTCCTCGCTACCTCACATTGACGAATTAACACAGAAATTGCGTCGGTATGAAATACTATGGGTTCTATGACTTCTCCTTCTAAATCGAGTGACGTTTTTATGGAAACGACAGAAATTTCATTTGCGATACGAGTGTCTCCTTTCCGATGCACTATTCCTTCTTTACTGCATTCCTCGCTACCTCACATTGACGAATTAACACTGAAATTGCGTAGCTATGAAATACTGTGGGTCCTATGACTTTTCCTTCTAAATCGAGTAACGTTTCTATGGAAACGACAAGATTTCCTTTTGGTATACGAGTATCTCCTCTCCGATGCACTATTCCTTCTTTACTGCATCCCTCGCTCCCTTACACTGACGAATTAACACAGAAATTACGTCGCTATGAAATACTATGGGTTCTATGACTTCTCCTTCTATATCGTGTAACGTTTCTACGGAAACGACAGGATTTTTCTTTGGGATACGACTGTTTTATTTCCGATGCACTATTCCTTAAGTACTGCATCCCTCGCCCCCTCACTTTGGCGAATTAACGCTGAAATTTCCTGGCTATGAAATACTATGGGGTCTATGACTTCTCCTTGTAAATAGAGTAATTTTTCTAGTGAGACGACAGGATTTTCTTTTGGGATACGTGTATCTCCTTTCCGATGCACTATTCCTTCTGTACTGCATCCCTCGCTCCCTCACGTTGACGAAATAACACAGATATTGCGTCGCATTGAATTACAATGCGTTCTATGACTCCCCCTTCTAAATCGAGTACCGTTTCTATTGAAACGACTGGATTTTCCTTTGGGATACGAGTATCTCCTTTCAGATGCACTATACCTTCTTTACTGCATACCTCGCTCCCTCACATTGACGAATTAACACAGAAATTGCGTCGCTATGAAATGCTATAGGTTCTATGACTTCTCCTTCCAAAACGAGTAACATTCCTATCGAAACGACATTAATTTCCTTTGGGATACTACTATCTCCTTTCCGATGCACTATTAGTTCTTTACTGCATCCCTCGCTCCCTCACATTGACGAATAAGCAGAGAAATTGCTTCGCCATGAAATACTATGGGTTCTATGACTTCTCCTTATAAATCGTGTAACGTTTCCATGGAAACGACAGGATTTTCTTTTGGGATACGAGTATCTCCTTTCCGATGCACTATTCCTTCTTTACTGCGTCCGTCGCTCCCTCACATTGACGAATTAACACAGAAATTGCGTCGCTATGCTGGCCGAGGTGGCCGTGCGGTTAAAGGCGATGCAGTCTGGAACCGCAAGACCGCTACGGTTGCAGGTTCGAATCCAGCTTCGGCATGGATGTTTGTGATGTCCTTAGGTTAGTTAGGTTTAACTAGTTCTAAGTTCTAGGGGACTAATGACATCAGAAGTTGAGTCCCATAGTGCTCAGAGCCATTTGAACCATTTTTTGCGTCGCTATGAAATACTTTGGGTTATATGAGTTCTCCTGCTAAATCGAGTTATGTTTATATGGAAACGAAAGGATTTTCTTTTAGGGTACGAGTATCTCCTTTCCGATGCACTATTCCTCCTCTATCGCATCCCTCGATCCCTCAAATTGACGAATTAAAACAGAAATTGCGTCGCTATGAAATACTGTGGGTTCTATGACTTCTCCTTCTAAATCGTGTAACGTTTCAATGGAAACGACAGGATTTTCTTTTGGGATACGACTATCTCCTTATCAATGCACTATTCCCTCTTTACTGCATCTCTCGCTCCCTCACATTGACGAATTAACACAGAAATTGCGTCGCTATGAAATACTATGGGTTTCAAGACTTCTCCTTCTAAATCGAGTAAAGTTCCTATGGATACGACAGGATTTTCTTTTATGATACGAGTATCTCCTTTCCGATGCACTATTACTTCCTTACTGCATCCCTCGCTCCCTCACTTTGACGAGTTAGCTGAGATACTGCTTCGCCATGAAATACTATCTGTTCTATAAATTCTCCTTTTAAATAGAGTAACGTTTCTATGGAAACGACAGGATTTCGTTTTGGGATACATCTATCGCCTTTCCGATGCACTACTCCTTCTTAACTTCATCCCTCGCTCCCTCACATTGACGAATTAACGCAGAGATTGCGTCGCTACGAATTACTATGGGTTCTATGACTTCTCCTTTTAAATCGTGTAACGTTTCCATGGAAACGACAGGATTTTCTTTTGGGATACGAGTATCTCCTTTCCGATGCACTATTCCTTCTTTACTGCATCCCTCGCTCGATCACATTGACGAATTAACACAGAAATTGCGGCGCTATGAAATACTCTGGGTTCTATGACTTCTCCTTCTAAATCGAGTAACGTTCCTATGGAAAAGACAGGATTTTCTTTTGGGATACGAGTATCTCCTTTCCGATGCACTATTCCTTTTTTACTGCAGCCCTCGCTCCCCCACATTGACAAATTAACACAGAAATGGCGTCACTATGAAATACTATTAGTTCTATGAATTCTCCTTCTAAATCGAGTAACGTTTCTATGGAAACGACAGGATTTTCTTTTGGGATACGAGTATCTACTTTCCGATGCACTATTCCTGTTTCACTGCATCCCTCGCTCCCTCACTTTGACAAATTAACACAGAAATTGCGTCGCTATGAAATACCATTGGTTCTATGACATCTCCTTCTAAATCGAGTAACGTTTCAATAGAAACGACAGGATATTCCTTTGGGAAACGAGTATCTACTTTCCGATGCGCTATTCCTAGTTTACTGCATCCCTCTTTCCCTCAAATTGACGAATAAGCACAGAAATTGCGTCGCTATGAAATCCTATGGGTTCTATGACTTCTCCTTCTAAATCGAGTAACGTTTCTATGGAAAGGACAGGTTTTTTTTTGGGACACGACGATCTCCTTTCCGATGCACTATTCCTCCACTACTGCATTCCTCGATCCCTCACATTGACGAATTAACACTGAAATTGCGTCGCTATGAAATACTATGTGTTCTATAACTTCTCCTTCTAAATAGAGTAACGTTTCTATTGAAACGACAGGATGTTCTTTTGGGATACGAGTATCTCCTTTCCGATGCATTATTCCTTCTTTACTACATCTCTCGCTCTCTCACATTGACGAATTAACAATGAAATTGCGTCTCTATGAAATACTATGGGTTCTATGACTTCTCCTTCTAGATCGAGTAACGTTTCAATGGAAACGAGAGGATGTTCTTTTGTGATACGGCCGGACGAAGTGGCCGTGCGGTTAAAGGCGCTGCAGTGTGGAACCGCAAGACCGCTACGGTCGCAGGTTCGATTCCTGCCACGGGCATGGATGTTTGTGATGTCCTTAGGTTAGTTCGGTTTAACTAGTTCTAAGTTCTAGGGGACTAATGACCTCACCAGTTGGGTCCCATTGTGCTCAGAACCATTTTTATTGTGATACGTCTATCTCCTTCCGATGCACTATTCCTTCTTTACTGCCTCCCTCGATCCCTCACACTGACGAACTAAAACAGAAATTGCGTCGCTACGAAATACTATGTGTTCTATGACTTCTCCTTCTAAATCGAGTGACGTTTCTATGCAAACGACAGGATTTCCTTTTGGGATACGAGCATCTCCTTTCCAATCCACTATTCCTTCTTTACTGCATCCCTCGGTCCTTCACATTGACGAACTAACGCGGAAATTGGGTCGTTACGATATACTATGGGTTCTATGACTTCACCCTCTAAATCGAGTAACGTTTCTATGGAACCGACAGGATTTTCTTTTGTGATACGCGTATGTCCTTTTTGATGCACTATTCCTTCTTTAGAGCGTCTCTCGCTCCCTCACATTGACGAATTAACACAGAAATTGCTTAGCTATGAAATACTATGGGTGTTATGACTTCTCTTATTAAATCGACTAGCGTTTCTATTGACATGACAGGATTTTCTTTTGGGATACGAGTATCTCCTTTCCGATGAACTATTCCTTCCTTACTGCATCCCCCGCTCCCTGACATTGACGAATTAACACAGATATTGTGTCGCTATGAAATACTATGGGTTCCATTACTTCTCCTTCTAAATCGAGTAACGTTTCTACGGAAACGACAGGAATTTCTTTTTGGGTACGAGTATCTCCTTTCCGATGCACTATTAGTTCTTTACTGCATCCCCGGCTCCCTCACATTGACGAATAAGCAGAGAAAAAGCGTCGCCATGAAATACTATGGGTTCTATTACTTCTCTTCCTAAATCGAGTAACGTTTCTATGGAAACGACAAGATTTCGTTTTGGGATACAACTATCTCCTTTCCGATGCACTATTCCTTCTTTACTTCATCCCTCGCTCCCTCACATTGACGAATTAACGCAGAAATTGCGTCGCTATGAATTACTATTGGTTCTACGACTTCTCCTTCTAAATCGAGTAACGTTTCTATGGAAACGACTGGATTTTCTTTTGGTATACGAATATCTCCTTTCCGATGCACTATTCCTTCTTTACTGCTTCCCTCGCTCCCTCACATTGACGAATTAACACAGAAATTGTTCGTTACGAAATACTATGGGTTCTATAACTTCACCTTCTAAAGTGAGTAACGTTTCTATGGAAACGACAGATTTTCGTTTTGGGATACGACTATCTTCTTTCCGATGCACTATTCCCTCTTTTCTTCATCCCTCGCTCCCTCACATTGACTAATTAACACAGAAATTGCGTTGCTATGAAATACTATGGGTTCTATGACTTCTCCTTCTAAATCGTGTAACGTTTCTACGGAAACGACAGGATTTTTCTTTGGGATACGACTGTCTTATTTCCGATGCACTATTCCTTAAGTACTGCATCCCTCGCCCCCTCACTTTGGCGAATTAACGCTGAAATTTCCTGGCTATGAAATACTATGGGGTCTATGACTTCTCCTTGTAAATAGAGTAATTTTTCTAGTGAGACGACAGGATTTTCTTTTGGGATACGTGTATCTCCTTTCCGATGCACTATTCCTTCTGTACTGCATCCCTCGCTCCCTCACATTGACGAAATAACACAGATATTGCGTCGCATTGAATTACAATGCGTTCTATGACTCCCCCTTCTAAATCGAGTACCGTTTCTATTGAAACGACTGGATTTTCCTTTGGGATACGAGTATCTCCTTTCAGATGCACAATACCTTCTTTACTGCATACCTCGCTCCCTCACATTGACGAATTAACACAGAAATTGCGTCGCTATGAAATGCTATAGGTTCTATGACTTCTCCTTCTAAAACGAGTAACATTCCTATCGAAACGACATTAATTTCCTTTGGGATACTACTATCTCCTTTCCGATGCACTATTAGTTCTTTACTGCATCCCTCGCTCCCTCACATTGACGAATAAGCAGAGAAATTGCTTCGCCATGAAATACTATGGGTTCTATGACTTCTCCTTATAAATCGTGTAACGTTTCCATGGAAACGACAGGATTTTCTTTTGGGATACTAGTATCTCCTTTCCGATGCACTATTCCTTCTTTACTGCATCCCTCGCTGCCTCACATTGACGAATTAACACAGAAATTGCGTCGCCATGAAATACTATGAGTTCTATGACTTATTCTTCTAACTCGAGTAACGATTCTGTGGAAACGACAGGATAATCTTTTGGGATACGACTATCTCCTTTCCGATGCCCTATTACTTTTTTACTTCATCCCGCGCTCCATCACATTGACGAATTAACTCAGAAATTCCGTCGCTATGAAATACTATGGCTTCCATGACTTCTCCGTCTAAATCGAGTAACGTTTCTATGGAAACAACACGATTTTCTTTTGGTATACGAGTATCTCCTTTCCGATGCACTATTCCTTTTTTACTGCGTCCGTCGCTCCCTCACATCGACGAATTAACACAGAAATTGCGTCGCTATGCTGGCCGAAGTGGCCGTGCGGTTAAAGGCGATGCAGTCTGGAACCGCAAGACCGCTACGGTTGCAGGTTCGAATCCTGCCTCGGGCATGGACGTTTGTGATGTCCTTAGGTTAGTTAGGTTTAACTAGTTCTAAGTTCTAGGGGACTAATGACATCAGCAGTTGAGTCCCATAGTGCTCAGAGCCATTTGAACCATTTTTTGCGTCGCTATGAAATACTTTGGGATATATGAGTTCTCCTGCAAAATCGAGTTATGTTTATATGGAAACGAAAGGATTTTCTTTTAGGATACGAGTATCTCCTTTCCGATGCACTATTCCTCCTCTGTCGCATCCCTCGATCCCTCAAATTGACGAATTAACACAGAAATTGCGTCGCTATGAAATACTGTGGGTTCTATGACTTCTCCTTCTAAATCGAGTAATGTTTCCATGGAAACGACAGGATTTTCTTGTGGGATACGAGTATCGCCTTTCCGATGCACTATTCCTTCTTTATTGCATCCCTCCCTCCCTCACATTGACGAATTAACTTTGAAATTGCGTCGCTATTAAATACTATCACTTCTATGACCTCTCCTTCTAAATCGAGTAACTTTTCTATGTAAACGACAGGATTTTCTTTTGGGGTACGAGTATCTCCTTTCCGATGCACTATTCCTTCTTTACTGCATCCCTCGCTCCCTCACATTGACGAATTAACAATGAAATTTCGTCGCTATGGAATACTATGGGTTCTATAACATCTCCTTATAAATCGAGTAACGGTTCTATGCAAACGACACGATTTTCTTTTGAGATACGTGTATGATCTTTCCGATGCACTATTCCTTCATTACTGCATCCCTTACTCCCTCACATTGACGAATTAACACAGAAATTGCGCCGCTATGAAGTACTATGGGTTCTATGACTTCTCCTTCTAAATCGAGAAACGTCTCTATGGAAACGACAGGTTTTTCTTTCGGGATACGAGTATTTCCTTTCCGATGCACTATTTCTTCTTTACAGCGTCCCTGGCTCCCTCACATTGACGAATTAACACACAAATTGCGTCGCTATGAAATACTATGGGTTCTATGACTTCTCCTTCTAAATCGAGTAACGTTTCTGTGGAAACGAAAGGATTTTCTTTTGGGATACGAGTATCTCCATTTCGATGCAATATTCCTTCCTTACTGCATCCCTGGCACACTCACATTCACGAATTAACACAGAATTTGCGACTCCATGGAATACTATGTGTTCTATGACTTCTCCATCTAAATCGAGTAACTTTTCTAAGGAAACGACAAGATTTTCTTATGGGATACGAGTATCTCCTTTCCGATCCACTATTCCTTTTTTACCGCATCCCTCGCTCCCTCACATTGTCGAATTAACACAGAAATTGCGTCGCTATGAAATACTATAGGTTCTATGACATCTCCTTCTAAATCGAGTATCGTTTCTATGGAAACGACAGGATTTTCTTTTGGGATACGAGTATCTCCTTTCCGATGCACTATTCCTTCCTTAAGGCATCCCTCGCTCCCTCACATTGACGAATTAACACAGAAATTGCGTCGCAATGAAATACTATGGGTTCCATGACTTCTTCTTCTAAGTCGAGTAACGTTTCTATGGTAACGACGGGATATTCTTTTGGGATACGAGTATCTCCTTTCCGATGCACTATTCCTTCTTTACTGCATCCCTCGCTCCCTCACATTGACGAATTAACAATGAAATTTCGTCGCTGTGGAATACTATGGGTTCTATCACTTCTCCTTCTAAATCGAGTGGCGTTTCTATGCAGACGACAGTATTTTATTTTGGGATACGAGTATCTCCTTTCCAATGCATTATTCCTACATTATTGCATCCCTCGCTCCCTCACATTGTCGAATTAACACAGAAATTGCGTCGCTATGAAATACTATAGGTTCTATGACATCTCATTCTAAATCGAGTATCGTTTCTATGGAAACGACAGTATTTTCTTTTGGGATACGAGTATCTCCTTTCCGATGCACTATTCCCTCTTTACTGCATCTCACGCTCCCTCCCAATGACGAATTAACACATATATTGCGTCGCTATGTAGTACTATGGGTTCCATGACTTCTCCTTCTAAATCGAGTAACGTTTCTATGGAAACGACAGGATTTTCTTTTATGATACGAGTACCACTTTTCCGATGCACTATTAGTTCTTTACTGCATCCCTCGCTCCCTCACATTGAGGAATAAGCACAGAAATTGTGTCGCCATGATAAACTACTATGTTCTATAACTTCTCCTTCTAAATCGTGTAACGTTTCCATGGAAACGACTGGAATTTCTTTTTGGGTACGAGTATCTCCTTTCCGATGCACTATTCCTTCTTTACTACATTCCTCGCTACCTCACATTGACGATTTAACACAGAAATGGCGTCGCTATGAAATACTATGGGTTCCATGACTTCTCCTTCTAAATTGATTAACGTTTCTATGGAAACGAAAGGATTTTCGTTTGGTATACGAGTATCTCCTTTCCGATGCACCATTCCTCCTTAACTCCATCCCTCGCTCCCTCACATTGACTAATTAACTCAGAAATTGCGTCGCTCCGAAATACCATTGGTTCTATGACATCTCCTTCTAAATAGAGTAAGGTTTCAATGGTAACAACAGGTTTTTCTTTTGGGATACGAGTATTTCCTATCCGCTGCACTATTCCTTCTTTACTTCACCCTGGCTCCCTCACATTGACGAATTAACACAGACATTGCGACGCTATGGAATAATATGTGTTCTATGACTTCTCCTTCTAAATCGAATAACGTTTCTATGGAAACGACAGGATTTTCGTTTGGGATACGAGTATCTCCTTTCCGATGCACTATTCTTTCTATCCTGCATCCCTCGCTCCCTCACATTGACGAATTAACACAGAAATTGCGTCGCTATGAAATACTACGTGTTCTATGACTTCTCCTTCTAAATCGAGTACCGTTCCTATGGAAACGACAGGATTTTCTTTTGGTATACGAGTATCTCCTTTCCGATGCACTATTCCTTCTTTACTGCATCCCTCGCTCCCTCTCATTGACGAATTAACACAGAAATTGCGTCGCTATGAAATACTATGGGTTCGATGATTTCTCCCTCTAAATCGAGTAACGTTTCTATGGTGACGACAGGACTTTCTTTTGGGATACGAGTATCTCCTTGCCGATGCATAATTCCTTCTTTACTGCATCCCTCGCTACCTCACATTGACGAATTAGCACAGAAATTGCGTCGCTATGAAATACTATGGGTTCAATGACTTCTCATTCTAAATCGAGTAACGTTTCTATGGAATCGAAAGGATTCTCTTTTGGGATACTGGTATACGAGTATCTCCTTTCCGATGCACTATTCCTTCTTTACTGCATCCCTCGCTACCACACATTGACGAATTAACACAGAAATTGCGTCGCTATGAAATACTATGGGTTCAATGACTTCTCCTTCTAAATCGAGTAACGTTTCTATGCAAAGGACAGGATTTTCTTTTGTGATACGAGTATCTCCTCTCCGATCCACTATTCCTTCTTTACTGCATCCCTGGCTCCCTCACATTGACGAATTAATGCAGAAATTGCGACTCGATGGAATACTATGTATTCTATGACTTCTCCTTCTAAATCGAGTAACGTTTCTATGGAAACGACAGGATTTTCTTATGGGATACGAGTTTCTCCTTTCTGATGCACTATTCCTTCCTAACTGCATCCCTCGATCCCTCACATTGACGACTAACACAGAAATTGCGTCGCTATGAAATACTATGGGTTCTATGACTTCTCCTTCTAATTCGAAAGACGTTTCTATGCAGACGACAGGATTTTTTTTTGGGATACGAGTATCTCCTTTTCGATGCACTATTCCTACTTTATTGCATCCCTCGTTCCCTCACATTGACGAATAAGCACAGAAATTGCGCCGCTATGAAATCCAATGGGTTCTATGACTTCTCCTTCTAAATCGAGTAACGTTTCTATAGAAACGACAGCATTTTCTTTTGGGATACGACTATCTCCTTTCCGATGCAATATTCCTCACTTACTGCATCCCTGGCTCCATCACATTGACGAATTAACACAGAAATAGCGAGGCTATGGATTACTATGTGCGCTATGACTTCTCCTTCTAAATCGAGTAACATTTCTATAGAAAGGACAGGATATCCCTTTGGGATCCGAGTATGTCCATTCCGATGCACTATGCCTTCTTTACTGCATCCCTCGCACCCTCACATTGACGAATTAACACAGAGATTGCGTCGCTATGAAATACTATGGGTTCTAAAACTTCTCTTTCTAAATCGAGTATCGTTTCTATGGAAACGGAAGGATTTTCTTTTGGTATACGAGTATCTCCATTCCGAAGCACAATTCCTTCTTTACTGCATCCCTCGCTCCCTCACATTGACGAATTAACACAGAAATTGCGTCGCTATGAAATACTATGGGTTCCATGACTTCTCCTTCTAAATCGAGTAACGTTTCTGTGGAAACGTCAGGATTTTCTTTTGCGATACGAGTATCTCCATTCCGATGCACTATTCCCTCTTAACTGTATCCCTTGCTCCCTCACATTGACAAATTAACTCAGATATTGCCTCGCTCTGAAATACCATTGGTTCTGACATCTCCTTCTAAATCGAGTAACGTTTCAATGGAAACAAAAGGATTTTCTTTTGGGTTACGAGTATCTCCACTCCTCAGCACTATTCGTTCTTTACTGATTCCCTCGCTCCCTCAGAATGACGAATTAACACAGATATTGCGTCGCTATGAATTACTATGGGTTCTATGACTTCTCCTTCTATATCGAGAAACGTTTCTATGGGAACGACAGGTTTTTCTTTCGGGATACGAGTATCTCCTTTCCGATGCACTATTCCTTCTGTACTGCATCCCTGGCTCCCTCACATTGACGAATTAACACAGATATTGTGACGCTATGGTATGATATGTGTTCTATGACTTCACCTTTTAAAACGAGTTACGTTTCTATGGAAACGACAGGACTTTCTTTTGAGATACGTCTATCTCCTTTCCAATGCACTAGTCCTTCTTTACTGCATCCCTGGCTCCATCACATTGACGAATTAACACAGAAATAGCGAGGCTATGGTTTACTATGTGCTCTATGACTTCTCCTTCTAAATCGAATATCGATTCTATGGAAAGGAAAGGATTTTCTTATCGAATCCGAATATGTCCTTTCCGATGCACTTTTCCTTTTTTATTGCATCCCTCGCACCATCATATTGACGAATTAACACAGAGATTGCGTCGCTATGAAATACTATGGGTTCTATAACTTCCCTTTCTAAATCGAGTAACGTGTCCATGGAAATGACCGGATTTTCTTTTGGGACACGAGTATCTCCTTTCCGATGCACTATTCCCTCTTTACTGCATCTCTCGCTCACTCACATTGACGAATTAACACAGAAATTGCGTCGCCATGAAATACTATGGGTTCTATGACTTATTCTTCTAACTCGAGTAACGATTCTGTGGAAACGACAGGATAATCTTTTGGGATACGACTATCTCCTTTCCGATGCCCTATCACTTTTTTACTTCATCCCGCGCTCCATCACATTGACGAATTAACTCAGAAATTCTGTCGCTATGAAATACTATGGCTTCCATGACTTCTCCGTCTAAATCGAGTAACGTTTCTATGGAAACAACACGATTTTCTTTTGGTATACGAGTATCTCCTTTCCGATGCACTATTCCTTTTTTACTGCGTCCGTCGCTCCCTCACATCGACGAATTAACACAGAAATTGCGTCGCTATGCTGGCCGAAGTGGCCGTGCGGTTAAAGGCGATGCAGTCTGGAACCGCAAGACCGCTACGGTTGCAGGTTCGAATCCTGCCACGGGCATGGATGTTTGTGATGTCCTTAGGTTAGTTAGGTTTAACTAGTTCTAAGTTCTAGGGGACTAATGACATCAGCAGTTGAGTCCCATAGTGCTCAGAGCCATTTGAACCATTTTTTGCGTCGCTATGAAATACTTTGGGTTATATGAGTTCTCCTGCTAAATCGAGTTATGTTTATATGGAAACGAAAGGATTTTCTTTTAGGATACGAGTATCTCCTTTCCGATTCACTATTCCTCCTCTATCGCATCCCTCGATCCCTCAAATTGACGAATTAACACAGAAATTGCGTCGCTATGAAATACTGTGGGTTCTATGACTTCTCCTTCTAAATCGAGTAATGTTTCCATGGAAACGACAGGATTTTCTTGTGGGATACGAGTATCTCCTTTCCGATGCACTATTCCTTCTATATTGCATCCCTCGATCCCTCAAATTGACGAATTAACACAGAAATTGCGTCGCTATGAAATACTGTGGGTTCTATGACCTCTCCTTCTAAATCGAGTAACTTTTCTATGTAAACGACAGGATTTTCTTTTGGGGTACGAGTATCTCCTTTCCGATGCACTATTCCTTCTTTACTGCATCCCTCGCTCCCTCACATTGACGAATTAACAATGAAATTTCGTCGCTATGGAATACTATGGGTTCTATAACATCTCCTTAAAAAATCGAGTAACGGTTCTATGCAAACGACACGATTTTCTTTTGAGATACGTGTATGATCTTTCCGATGCACTATTCCTTCATTACTGCATCCCTTACTCCCTCACATTGACGAATTAACGCAGAAATTGCGCCGCTATGAAGTACTATGGGTTCTATGACTTCTCCTTCTAAATCGAGAAACGTCTCTATGGAAACGACAGGTTTTTCTTTCGGGATACGAGTATTTCCTTTCCGATGCACTATTTCTTCTTTACAGCGTCCCTGGCTCCCTCACATTGACGAATTAACACACAAATTGCGTCGCTATGAAATACTATGGGTTCTATGACTTCTCCTTCTAAATCGAGTAACGTTTCTGTGGAAACGAAAGGATTTTCTTTTGGGATACGAGTATCTCCATTTCGATGCAATATTCCTTCCTTACTGCATCCCTGGCACCCTCACATTCACGAATTAACACAGAATTTGCGACTCCATGGAATACTATGTGTTCTATGACTTCTCCATCTAAATCGAGTAACTTTTCTAAGGAAACGACAAGATTTTCTTATGGGATACGAGTATCTCCTTTCCGATCCACTATTCCTTTTTTACCGCATCCCTCGCTCCCTCACATTGTCGAATTAACACAGAAATTGCGTCGCTATGAAATACTATAGGTTCTATGACATCTCCTTCTAAATCGAGTATCGTTTCTATGGAAACGACAGGATTTTCTTTTGGGATACGAGTATCTCCTTTCCGATGCACTATTCCTTCCTTAAGGCATCCCTCGCTCCCTCACATTGACGAATTAACACAGAAATTGCGTCGCAATGAAATGCTATGGGTTCCATGACTTCTTCTTCTAAATCGAGTAACGTTTTTATGGAAACGACAGGATATTCTTTTGGGATGCGAGTATCTCCTTTCCGATGCACTATTCCTTCTTTACTGCATCCCTCGCTCCCTCACATTGACGAATTAACAATGAAATTTCGTCGCTGTGGAATGCTATGGGTTCTATGACTTCTCCTTCTAAATCGAGTGGCGTTTCTATGCAGACGACAGTATTTTATTTTGGGATACGAGTATCTCCTTTCCAATGCATTATTCCTACATTATTGCATCACTCGCTCACTCACATTGACGAATTAAAACAGAAATTGCGTCGCAATGAAATACTATGGGTTCCATGACTTCTTCTTCTAAATCGAGTAACGTTTCTATGGTAACGACGGGATATTCTTTTGGGATACGAGTATCTCCTTTCCGATGCACTATTCCTTCTTTACTGCATCCCTCCCTCCCTCACATTGACGAATTAACAATGAAATTTCGTCGCTGTGGAATACTATGGGTTCTATCACTTCTCCTTCTAAATCGAGTGGCGTTTCTATGCAGACGACAGTATTTTATTTTGGGATACGAGTATCTCCTTTCCAATGCATTATTCCTACATTATTGCATCCCTCGCTCCCTCACATTGTCGAATTAACACAGAAATTGCGTCGCTATGAAATACTATAGGTTCTATGACATCTCATTCTAAATCGAGTATCGTTTCTATGGAAACGACAGTATTTTCTTTTGGGATACGAGTATCTCCTTTCCGATGCACTATTCCCTCTTTACTGCATCTCACGCTCCCTCCCAATGACGAATTAACACATATATTGCGTCGCTATGTAGTACTATGGGTTCCATGACTTCTCCTTCTAAATCGAGTAACGTTTCTATGGAAACGACAGGATTTTCTTTTATGATACGAGTACCACTTTTCCGATGCACTATTAGTTCTTTACTGCATCCCTCGCTCCCTCACATTGAGGAATAAGCACAGAAATTGTGTCGCCATGATAAACTACTATGTTCTATAACTTCTCCTTCTAAATCGTGTAACGTTTCCATGGAAACGACTGGAATTTCTTTTTGGGTACGAGTATCTCCTTTCCGATGCACTATTCCTTCTTTACTACATTCCTCGCTACCTCACATTGACGATTTAACACAGAAATGGCGTCGCTATGAAATACTATGGGTTCCATGACTTCTCCTTCTAAATTGATTAACGTTTCTATGGAAACGAAAGGATTTTCGTTTGGTATACGAGTATCTCCTTTCCGATGCACCATTCCTCCTTAACTCCATCCCTCGCTCCCTCACATTGACTAATTAACTCAGAAATTGCGTCGCTCCGAAATACCATTGGTTCTATGACATCTCCTTCTAAATTGAGTAAGGTTTCAATGGTAACAACAGGTTTTTCTTTTGGGATACGAGTATTTCCTATCCGCTGCACTATTCCTTCTTTACTTCACCCTGGCTCCCTCACATTGACGAATTAACACAGACATTGCGACGCTATGGAATAATATGTGTTCTATGACTTCTCCTTCTAAATCGAATAACGTTTCTATGGAAACGACAGGATTTTCGTTTGGGATACGAGTATCTCCTTTCCGATGCACTATTCTTTCTATCCTGCATCCCTCGCTCCCTCACATTGACGAATTAACACAGAAATTGCGTCGCTATGAAATACTACGTGTTCTATGACTTCTCCTTCTAAATCGAGTACCGTTCCTATGGAAACGACAGGATTTTCTTTTGGTATACGAGTATCTCCTTTACGATGCACTATTCCTTCTTTACTGCATCCCTCGCTCCCTCTCATTGACGAATTAACACAGAAATTGCGTCGCTATGAAATACTATGGGTTCGATGATTTCTCCCTCTAAATCGAGTAACGTTTCTATGGTGACGACAGGATTTTCTTTTGGGATACGAGTATCTCCTTGCCGATGCATAATTCCTTCTTTACTGCATCCCTCGCTACCTCACATTGACGAATTAACACAGAAATTGCGTCGCTATGAAATACAATGGGTTCAATGACTTCTCATTCTAAATCGAGTAACGTTTCTATGGAATCGAAAGGATTCTCTTTTGGGATACTGGTATACGAGTATCTCCTTTCCGATGCACTATTCCTTCTTTACTGCATTCCTTGCTACCTCACATTGACGAATAAACACAGAAATGGCGTCGCTATGAAATACTATGGGTTCCATGACTTCTCCTTCTACATCGAGTAACGTTTCAATGGAAACGACAGGATTTTTTTTGGGATACGAGTATCTCCTTTCCGATGCATAATTCCTTCTTTACTGCATCCCTCGCTACCACACATTGACGAATTAACACAGAAATTGCGTCGCTATGAAATACTATGGGTTCAATGACTTCTCCTTCTAAATCGAGTAACGTTTCTATGCAAAGGACAGGATTTTCTTTTGGGAAACGCGTATCTCCTTTCCGATGCACTATTCCTTCCTTAAAGCGTCCCTCGCTCCCTCACTTTGACGAATTAACACAGAAATTGCGTCGCAATGAAGTACTATGGGTTCCATGACTTCTTCTTCTAAATCGAGTAACGTTTCTATGGAAACGACAGGATTTTCTTTTGTGATACGAGTATCTCCTCTCCGATCCACTATTCCTTCTTTACTACATCCCTGGCTCCCTCACATTGACGAATTAATGCAGAAATTGCGACTCGATGGAATACTATGTGTTCTATGACTTCTCCTTCTAAATCGAGTAACGTTTCTATGGAAACGACAGGATTTTCTTATGGGATACGAGTTTCTCCTTTCCGATGCACTATTCCTTCCTAACTGCATCCCTCGATCCCTCACATTGACGACTAACACAGAAATTGCGTCGCTATGAAATACTATGGGTTCTATGACTTCTCCTTCTAATTCGAAAGACGTTTCTATGCAGACGACAGGATTTTTTTTTGGGATACGAGTATCTCCTTTTCGATGCACTATTCCTACTTTATTGCATCCCTCGTTCCCTCACATTGACGAATAAGCACAGAAATTGCGCCGCTATGAAATCCAATGGGTTCTATGACTTCTCCTTCTAAATCGAGTAACGTTTCTATAGAAACGACAGCATTTTCTTTTGGGATACGACTATCTCCTTTCCGATGCAATATTCCTCACTTACTGCATCCCTGGCTCCATCACATTGACGAATTAACACAGAAATAGCGAGGCTATGGATTACTATGTGCGCTATGACTTCTCCTTCTAAATCGAGTAACATTTCTATAGAAAGGACAGGATATCCCTTTGGGATCCGAGTATGTCCATTCCGATGCACTATGCCTTCTTTACTGCATCCCTCGCACCCTCACATTGACGAATTAACACAGAGATTGCGTCGCTATGAAATACTATGGGTTCTAAAACTTCTCTTTCTAAATCGAGTATCGTTTCTATGGAAACGGAAGGATTTTCTTTTGGTATACGAGTATCTCCATTCCGAAGCACTATTCCTTCTTTACTGCATCTCTCGCTCCCTCACATTGACGAATTAACACAGAAATTGCGTCGCTATGAAATACTATGGGTTCCATGACTTCTCCTTCTAAATCGAGTAACGTTTCTGTGGAAACGTCAGGATTTTCTTTTGCGATACGAGTATCTCCATTCCGATGCACTATTCCCTCTTAACTGTATCCCTTGCTCCCTCACATTGACAAATTAACTCAGATATTGCCTCGCTCTGAAATACCATTGGTTCTGACATCTCCTTCTAAATCGAGTAACGTTTCAATGGAAACAAAAGGATTTTCTTTTGGGTTACGAGTATCTCCACTCCTCAGCACTATTCGTTCTTTACTGATTCCCTCGCTCCCTCAGAATGACGAATTAACACAGATATTGCGTCGCTATGAATTACTATGGGTTCTATGACTTCTCCTTCTATATCGAGAAACGTTTCTATGGGAACGACAGGTTTTTCTTTCGGGATACGAGTATCTCCTTTCCGATGCACTATTCCTTCTGTACTGCATCCCTGGCTCCCTCACATTGACGAATTAACACAGATATTGTGACGCTATGGTATGATATGTGTTCTATGACTTCACCTTTTAAAAAGAGTTACGTTTCTATGGAAACGACAGGACTTTCTTTTGAGATACGTCTATCTCCTTTCCAATGCACTAGTCCTTCTTTACTGCATCCCTGGCTCCATCACATTGACGAATTAACACAGAAATAGCGAGGCTATGGTTTACTATGTGCTCTATGACTTCTCCTTCTAAATCGAATATCGATTCTATGGAAAGGAAAGGATTTTCTTATCGAATCCGAATATGTCCTTTCCGATGCACTTTTCCTTTTTTATTGCATCCCTCGCACCATCATATTGACGAATTAACACAGAGATTGCGTCGCTATGAAATACTATGGGTTCTATAACTTCCCTTTCTAAATCGAGTAACGTGTCCATGGAAATGACCGGATTTTCTTTTGGGACACGAGTATCTCCTTTCCGATGCACTATTCCCTCTTTACTGCATCTCTCGCTCACTCACATTGACGAATTAACACAGAAATTGCGTCGCTATGAAATACTATGGGTTCCATGACTTCTCCTTCTAAATCGAGTAACGTTTCTATGGAAACGACAGGATTTTCTTTTATGATACGAGTACCTCCTTTCCGATGCACTATTAGTTCTTCACTGCATCCCTCGCTCCCTCACATTGTTGAATTAACATAGAATTTGTGTCGCTATGAAATACTATGGGTTCTATGATTTCTCCTTAAAATTCGAGTTACGTTTCTATAGAAACGACTGAATTTTCTTTTTGGATACGAGTATCTCCTTTCCGATGCACTATTCCTCCTCTACTGCATCCCTCGATCCCTCACATTGACGAATTAACACTGAAATTGCGTCGCTATGAAATACTTTGTGTTCTATAACTGCTCCTTCTAAATCGAGTAACGTTTCTATTGAAACGACAGGTTATTCTTTTGGGATACGAGTATCTCCTTTCCGATGCACTATACCTTCTACACTGCATGCCTCGCTCCCTCACATTGACAAATTAACAATGAAATAGCGTCTGTATGATATACTATGGGTTCTATGACATCTCCTTCCAAATCGAGTAACGTTTCTATGGAAACGACAGGATTTTACTTTGAGAAACGAGTATCTCCTTACCGATGCACTATTCCTACTTTACTGATTGACTCGTTCCCTAACATTGACGAATAAGCACAGAAAATGCGTCGCTATGAAATCCTACGGCTTCTATGACTTCTCCTTCTAAATCGAGTAACGTTTCAATGGAAACGACAGGATTTTCTTTTGGTATACTGGTATACGAGTATCACCTTTCCGATGCACTATTCCTTCTATCCCGCATACCTCGCACCCTCACATTGACGAATTAACACAGATATTGCGTCAGTATGAAATACTATGAGTTCTATAACTTCCCTCTTAAATCGAGTTACGTTTCTATGGAAACGACGGGATTTTCTTTTGGGATACGTCTATCTCCTTTCGTATGCACTAGTCCGTCTTTACTGCATCCCTGGCTACCTCACATTCATGAATTAACACAGTAATTGCGACTCCATGGACTACTATGTGTTCTATGACTTCTCCTTCTAAATCGAGTAACGTTTCTAAGGAAACGACAGGATTTTCTCATGGGATACGAGTATCTCCTTTCCGATGCACTATTCCTTCTTTACTGCATCCCTCGCTCCCTCACATTGTTGAATTAACATAGAATTTGTGTCGCTATGAAATACTATGGGTTCTATGATTTCTCCTTAAAATTCGAGTTACGTTTCTATAGAAACGACTGAATTTTCTTTTTGGATACGAGTATCTCCTTTCCGATGCACTATTCCTCCTCTACTGCATCCCTCGATCCCTCACATTGACGAATTAACACTGAAATTGCGTCGCTATGAAATACTTTGTGTTCTATAACTGCTCCTTCTAAATCGAGTAACGTTTCTATTGAAACGACAGGTTATTCTTTTGGGATACGAGTATCTCCTTTCCGATGCACTATACCTTCTACACTGCATGCCTCGCTCCCTCACATTGACAAATTAACAATGAAATAGCGTCTGTATGATATACTATGGGTTCTATGACATCTCCTTCCAAATCGAGTAACGTTTCTATGGAAACGACAGAATTTTCTTTTGGGATACGAGTATCTCCTTTCCGATGCACTATTCCTCCTCTA
Source organism: Schistocerca piceifrons (assembly GCF_021461385.2). Taxonomy (NCBI): domain Eukaryota; kingdom Metazoa; phylum Arthropoda; class Insecta; order Orthoptera; family Acrididae; genus Schistocerca; species Schistocerca piceifrons. The sequence continues at coordinate 37,814,710 of NC_060138.1, read as the reverse complement.
CTGCATCCCTCGATCCCTCACATTGACGAATTAACACTGAAATTGCGTCGCTATGAAACACTATGTGTTCTATAACTGCTCCTTCTTAATCGAGTAACGTTTCTATTGAAACGATAGGTTATTCTTTTGGGATACAACTATCTCCTTTCCGGTGCACTATTCCTTCTTTACTTCATCCCTCGCTCCCTCACATTGACGAATTAACACAGAAATTGCGTCTCTATGATATACTATGTGTTCCATGACTTCTCCTTCTAAATCGAGTAACGTTTCTAAGGAAACGACAGGATTTTCTTATGGGATACGAGAATCTCCTTTCCTATGCACTATTCCCTCTTAACTGAATCCCTTGCTCCCTCACATTGACAAATTAACTCAGAAATTGTGTCGCTCTAAAATACCATTGGTTCGATGACATGTCCTTCTAAATCGAGTAACGTTTCAATGGAAACAAAAGGTTTTCTTTTGGGATACGAGTATCTCCACTCCGCTGCACTATTCCTTCTTTACTGCATCTCTCGCTCCCTCAGATTGACGATTTAACACAGATATTGCGTCACTATGAATTACTATGGGTTCTATGACTTCTCCTACTATATCGAGAAACGTTTCTATGGAAACGACAGGTTTTTCTTTCGGCATACGAGTGTCTCCTTTCCGATGCGCTATTCCTTCTTTACTGCATCCCTGGCTCCCTCACATTGACGAATTAACACAGATATTGTGACGCTATGGTATGATATGTGTTGTATGACTTCTCCTTCTAGATCGAGTAACGTTTCCATGGAAACGACAGGATTTTCGTTTGGGATACGAGTATCTCCTTTCCGATGCACTATTCCTTCTATCCTGCATCCCTCGCTCCCTCACATTGTCGAATTAACACAGAAATTGCGTCGCTATGAAATACTATGTGTTCTATGACTTCTCCTTCTAAATCGAGTAATGTTTCTATGGAAACGACAGGATCACCGTTTGGGATACGAGTATCTCCTTTCCGATGCACTATTCCTTCTATCCTGCATCCCTCGCTCCCTCACATTGACGAATTAACACAAAAATTGCGTCAGTATGAAATACTATGAGTTCTATGACTTCCCTCTTAAAACGAGTACGTTTCTATGGAAACGACAGGATTTTCATTTGGGATACGTCTATCTCCTTTCCTACGCACTAGTCCATCTTTACTGCATCCCTGGCTACCTCACATTCACGAATTAACACAGTAATTTCGACTCCATGGAATACTATGTGTTCTATGACTTCACCTTCTAAATCGAGTATAGTTTCTAGGGAAACGACAGGATTTTCTCATGGGATTCGGGTATCTCCTTTCCGATGCACTATTCCTACTATACTGATTGCCTCGTTCCCTAACATTGACGAATAAGCACAGAAAATGCGTCACTATGAAATCCTATGGGTTCTATGACTTCTCCTTCTAAATCGAGTAACGTTTCTATGGAAACGACAGGATTTTCTTTTGGAATACGACTGTCTCCTTTCCCATGCACTATCCCTTTCTGACTCCATCCATGGCTCCATCACATCGACGAATTAACACAGAAATTGCGACGTTATGGAATACTATGTGCTCTATGACTTCTCCTTCTAAATCGAATATCGATTCTATGGAAAGGACAGGATTTTCTTGTCGATTCCGAGTACCTCCTTTCCGATGCACTATTCCTTCTTTATTGCATCCCTCGCACCCTCACATTGACGAATTAACACAGAGATTGCGTCGCTATGAAATACTATGGGTTCTATGATTTCTCCTAAAAATCGAGTTACGTTTCTATGGAAACGACAGAATATTCTTTTGGGATACGAGTATCTCCTTTCCGATCCACTATTCCTCCTCTACTGCATCCCTCGATCCCTCACATTGACGAATTAACAATGAAATTGCGTCTCTATGAAATACTATGGGTTCTATGACTTCACCTTCTAAATCGAGTAACGTTTCAATGGAAACGACAGGATTTTACTTTGAGATACGAGTATGTCCTTACCGATGCACTATTCCTACTTTACTGATTGCCTCGTTCCCTAACATTGACGAATAACCACAGAAAATGCGTCGCTATGAAATCCTATGGGTTCTATGACTTCTCCTTCTAAATGGAGTAACGTTTCTATGGAACCGTCAGGATTTTCTTTTGGTATACTGGTATACGAGTATCACCTTTCCGATGCACTATTCCTTCTGTCCCGCATCCCTCGCTCCCTCACATTGACGAATTAACACAGAAATTGCGTCAGTATGAAATACTATGAGTTCTATAACTTCCCCCTTAAATCGAGTTACGTTTCTATGGAAACGACAGGATTTTCTTTTGGGATACGTCTATCTCCTTTTCTATGAACTAGTCCTTCTTTACTGCATCCCTGGCTACCTCACATTCACGAATTAACACAGTAATTGCGACTCCATGGAATACTATGTGTTCTATGACTTCTCCTTCTAAATCGAGTAACGTTTCTAAGGAAACGAAAGGATTTTCTTATGGGATACGAGAATCTCCTTTCCGATGCACTATTCCCTCTTAACTGTATCCCTTGCTCCCTCACATTGACAAATTAACTCAGAAATTGCGTCGCTCTAAAATACCATTGGTTCTATGACATCTCCTTCTAAATCGAGTAACGTTTCAATGGAAACAAAAGGATTTTCTTTTGACATCTTCAATTTTTGGTCCTGTCCTCCTCATTTGCGTGTAATACTACGGTATGTTGATGATATTCACTTATGGACCGTCTGACAGCAACTGAATAAAACACAATTTTAGTGCCATACGCGTTTCGCCTTTATTTTCTGCAAGGCATCATCAGTGGCCTGTAATATGTACATATGTTAGCTATTTTATTTACATTTTTTGTCACTGTGCCTGTAGGTTATAAACAGTTCTGGTGGTTGGTATTTCCTAATAAGTAGTAATGTTTTGAACTGTACTTACAGGTTGCGTAGACAGTTTCTCACATATTACGCTCCTGTTGCATTTTTGGTCTTGTTCTTCTTCCTATGAGCGCCAATTTGCTGTTTTTTTCTGCATTCCTCAGCACTATGCACTGATCGCTTTTTTTAATGCAATGTTTTGGTTTCTGTTGCCGACTGTCAAATGTTTTTGCCAAAGATCGAATATTACTGCCAAACTTACGAGTGTAACTATCGAAGTATCAGTGGTCTGTTCGTGTATGCATTTGTGTGTGCGCTTGTGTGTGTGTGTGTGTGTGTGTGTGCGTTTTGGTGTCATATTATTTTATTTTATTGTATTTAATTATTTATTTTTGTTTATGTCCTGTGTATGCGTGTGTGTGTTTTGGTGTGATATATATATATATTTGTGCTGTGTATGTGTGTCTGTCTGTATTATGGTGTTATACAATTCTTTTTTTTTTTTTTTTTTTTTTTTTTTTTTTTTTTTTTTTTTTTTTTTTTTTTTTTGGGGAGGGTGTGTGTGTGTGTGTGTGTACTTTGGTGTTATATACTTTTTTTATGTCATCATTTCCTTTATTAAGTGTAGTAAGGAGCCTGTGCTGATGTGTGTTTGTTCATTTATCACATGTTTGTTTTCTGCTATGGCTTTCTGGATGTGGAAGCTCTCTTGCATTTGTATAAGATGTTTGTCATGGTTGCTTATTCTCATTATTTTCATTTCTTGTTCCATGTTTGTAGGATGATGGTTGTAGTGTTTTAAATGCTCTGCAAATGTGGAATGGTTTGTTTCATACTTCCAACATCTGATATGTTCTTTGTATCTTGTTTCAAAATTCCTGCATGTCATGCCTTTGTATACTGCATCACAACTTTGACATTCAAGTTTATATATTCCTTATTGTTGGAATTTGTCCCTCTTGGTAGCTGGCTGGCTTAGGTGTGATTGAAGGGTTTGCCCAGGCGTATATGCAATTTTGAAGCCCTGTCTCTTCAGGATGTTTGCAACTCTGTGTGTAAGTTTATGTGTGTAGGTCATGGTGTACCATCTGGTTCTTATCTGTGTGGTGTTGTCATTGTGTGTGTTTGTTGAGTGTGTTTGTAAGTTTTCAGTTTGTGAGTTCTTTTGTATTGTGGAAATGTTGTGTTTGTTTTTTATTTGTGTTTTTATTTTTTGATTAAGCCTGTGTACCACATGTGTGTCATACCCGTTGTTCCTAGCTATTTGTATGATCGTGTTCATTTCTTGTTCATAATTTCTCTTACTGAGTGGGATTCTGTTTAATCTATGTAACATGTTTGGTAGACGAGCCAAGTGAAAAAATAGATGAACTCCATTCAGAAATAAACAAAGCTCATAAGAACATAAAATTCACACTTGAAACAGAAAAAGAAAATCAAATAAATTTTCTTGACATTACAATTAAAAAAGAAAATGGAAAACATACATTTAACATCTTTAGAAAACCAACAGCCACGGACACAATAATACATTCCACATCCAACCACCCCCAAAGCCAGAAATTTGCAGCACTAAGGCACATGTTACATAGATTAAACAGAATCCCACTCAGTAAGAGAAACTATGAACAAGAAATGAACACGATCATACAAATAGCTAGGAACAACGGGTATGACACACATGTGGTACACAGGCTCAATCAAAAAATAAAAACACAAATAAAAAACAAACACAACATTTCCACAATACAAAAGAACTCACAAGCTGAAAACTTACAAACACACTCAACAAACACACACAATGACAACACCACACAGAAAAGAACCAGATGGTACACCAAGACCTACACACATAAACTAACACACAGAGTTGCAAACAGCCTAAAGAGACAGGGCTTCAAAATAGCATATAAGCCTGGGCAAACCCTTCAATCACACCTAAGCCAGCCAGCTACCAAGAGGGACAAATTCCAACAATAAGGAATATATAAACTTGAATGTCAAAGTTGTGATGCAGTATACAAAGGCATGACATGCAGGAATTTTGAAACAAGATACAAAGAACATATCAGATGTTGGAAGTATGAAACAAACCATTCCACATTTGCAGAGCATTTAAAACACTACAACCATCATCCTACAAACATGGAACAAGAAATGAAAATAATGAGAATAAGCAACCATGACAAACATCTTATACAAATGCAAGAGAACTTCCACACCCAGAAAGCCATAGCAGAAAACAAACATGTGATAAATGAATAAACACACATCAGCACAGACTCCTTACTACACTAAATAAAGGAAATGATGACATAAAAAAGTATATAACACCAAAATACACACACACACACACACACACACACACACACACACACACACACACAAACCTTCCCAAAAAAAAAAAATAAAAAAAATTCCATAACACCAAAATATAGACAGACACACATACACAGCACAAATATATATATATATATATATATATCACACCAAAACACACACACACATACATAGGACATAAACAAAAATAAATAATTAAATACAATAAAATAAAATAAAATAGTATGACACCAAAACACACACACACACACACACACACACACACAAGCGCACACACAAATGCATACACGAACAGACCACTGATACTTCGATAGTTACACTCGTAAGTTTGGCAGTAATATTCGATCTTTGGCAAAAACAAAGCGTTCAGTGCATAGTGCTGTGGAATGCAGAAAAAACAGCAAATTGGCGCTCATGGGAAGAAGAACAAGCCCAAAAATGCAACAGGAGCGTAATATGTAAGAAACTGTCTACGCAACCTGTAAGTACAGTTCAAAACATTACTACTTAATAGGAAATACCAACCACCAGAACTGTTTATAACCTATAGGCACAGTGACAAAAAATGTAAATAAAATAGCTAACATATGTACATATTACAGGCAACTGATGATGCCTTGCAGAAAATAAAGGCGAAACGTGTATGGCACTAAAATTGTGTTTTATTAAGTTGCTGTCAGACGGTCCATAAGTGAAAATCATCAACATACCGTAGTATTTTCTTTTGGGATACGAGTATCTCCACTCCGTTGCACTATTCCTTCTTTACTGCATCCCTCGCTCCCTCAGATTGACGAATTAACACAGATATTGCGTCGCTATGAATTACTATGGGTTCTATGACTTCTAGTTCTATATCGAGAAACGTTTCTATGCAAACGACAGGATTACCGTTTGGGATACGAGTATCTCCTTTCCGATGCGCTATTCCTTCTATCCTGCATCCCTCGCTCCCTCACATTGACGAATTAACACAGAAATTGCGTCAGTATGAAATACTATGGGTTCTATGACATCTCCTTTTAAAACGAGTAACGTTTCTATGGAGACGACAGGATTTTCTTTTGGGATACGAGTATCTCCTTTCCGATGCACTATTCCTCCTCTACGGCATCCCTCGATCCCTCACATTCACGAATTAACACTAAAATTGCGTCGCTATGAAATACTATGTGTTCTATAACTGCTCCTTCTAAATCGAGTAACGTTTCTATTGAAACGACAGTTTATTCTTTTGGGATACGAGTATCTCCTTTCCGATGCACTATACCTTCTTTACTGCATCCCTCGCTCCCTCACATTGACGAATTAACAATGAAATTGCGTCTCTATGAAATACTATGGGTTCTATGGCTTCTCCTTCTAAATCGAGTAACGTTTCTATGGATACGACAGGATTTTCTTTTGGGATACAAATATCTCATTTCCGATGCACTATTCCTACTTTACTGATTGCCTCGTTCCCTAACATTGACGAATAAGCACAGAAAATGCGTCGCTATGAAATACTATGGGTTCTATGACTTCTCCTTCTAAATCGAGTAACGTTTCTATGGAAACGACAGGATTTTCTTTTGGGATACGACTATCTCCTTTCCGATGCACTATTCCTTCCTGACTCCATCCCTGTCTCCATCACATTGTCGAATTAACACAGAAATTGCGACGCTATGGAATACTATGTGCTCTATGACATCTCCTTCTAAATCGAATATCGATTCTATGGAAAGGACAGGATTTTCTTATTGGATCCGAGTATCTCCTTTTCGATACACTATTCCTTCTTTATTGCATCCCTCGCACCATCACATTGGCGAATTAACACAGAGATTGCGTCCCTATGAAATACTATGGGTTCTATAACTTCTCTTTCTAAATCGAGTAACGTTTCTATTGAAAAGACAGGATTTTCTTTTGGGATACGAGTATCTCCTTTCCGATGCACTATTCCCTCTTTACAGCATCTCGCGCTCACTCACATTGACGAATTAACACAGAAATTGCGTCGCTATGAAATACTATGGGTTCCATGACTTCTCATTCTAAATCGAGTAACGTTTCTATGGAAACGACAGGATTTTCTTTTATGTTACGAGTACCTCCTTTCTGATGCACTATTAGTTCTTTACTGCATCCCTCGCTCCCTCACATTGACGAATAAGCAGAGAAATTGCGTCGCCATGTAATACTATGGGTTCTATAACTTCTCCTTCTAAATCGTGTAACAATTCTATGGTACCGACGGGATTTCGTTTCGGGATACAACTATCTCCTTTCCGATGCACTATTCCTTCTTTACTTCATCCCTCGCTCCCTCACATTGACGAATTAACACAGAAATTGCCTCTCTAGGAATTACTACGGGTTCTATGACATCTCCTTCTAAATCGAGTAACGTTTCCATGGAGACGACTGGATTTTCTTTTGGGATACGAGTATCTCCTTTCCGATGCACTATTCCTTCTTTACTGCATCCCTCGCTCCCTCACATTGACGAATTAACACAGATATTGTGTCGCTATGAAATACTATGGGTTCTGTGATTTCTCCCTCTAAATCGAGTAACGTTTATATGGTAACGACAGGATTTTCTTTTGGGATACAAGTATCTCCTTTCCGATGCACTATTCCTTCTTTAATGCATCCCTCGTTACCTCACATTGACGAATTAACACAGAAATTGCGTCAGTATGAAGTACTATGGGTTCTATGACTTCTCCTTCTAAATCGAGTAACGTTTCTATGGAAACGACATTATTTTCTTTTGGTATACTGGTATACGAGTATCTCCTTTCCGATGCACTATTCCTTCTATCCTGCATCCCTCGCTCCCTCACATTGACGAATTAACACATAAATTGCGTCGCTATGAAATACTATGTGTTCTATGACTTCTCCTTCTAAATCGAGTAACGTTTCTAAGGAAACGACAGGATTTTCTTATGGGATACGAGAATCTCCTTTCCGATGCACTATTCCCTCTTAACTGTATCCCTTGCTCCCTCACATTGACAAATTAACTCAAAAATTGCGTCGCTCTAAAATACCATTGGTTCTATGACATCTCCTTCTAAATCGAGTAACGTTTCAATGGAAACAAAAGGATTTTCTTTTGACATCTTCAATTTTTGGTCCTGTCCTCCTCATTTGCGTGTAATACTACGGTATGTTGATGATATTCACTTATGGACCGTCTGACAGCAACTGAATAAAACACAATTTTAGTGCCATACGCGTTTCGCCTTTATTTTCTGCAAGGCATCATCAGTGGCCTGTAATATGTACATATGTTAGCTATTTTACTTACATTTTTTGTCACTGTGCCTGTAGGTTATAAACAGTTCTGGTGGTTGGTATTTCCTATTAAGTAATAATGTTTTGAACTGTACTTACAGGTTGCGTAGACAGTTTCTTACATATTACGCTCCTGTTGCATTTTTGGTCTTGTTCTACTTCCTATGAGCGCCAATTTGCTGTTTTTTCTGCATTCCACAGCACTATGCACTGATCGCTTTTTTTAATGCAATGTTTTGGTTTCTGTTGCCGACTGTCAAATGTTTTTGCCAAAGATCGAATATTACTGCCAAACTTACGAGTGTAACTATCGAAGTATCAGTGGTCTGTTCGTGTATGCATTTGTGTGTGCGCTTGTGTGTGTGTGTGTGTGTGTGTGTGTGTGTGTGTGTGTTTGTGTGTGTGTTTTGGTGTCATATTATTTTATTTTATTGTATTTAATTATTTATATTTGTTTATGTCCTGTGTATGCGTGTGTGTGTTTTGGTGTGATATATATATATATATATATATATATATATATATATATATGTGCTGTGTATGTGTGTCTGTCTGTATTATGGTGTTACGCAAATTTATTTTTATTTTTTTTTTTTTTTTTTTTTTTTGGGAGGGTGTGTGTGTGTGTGTGTGTGTGTGTGTGTGTGTGTGTGTGTGTGTATTTTGGTGTTATATACTTTTTTTATGTCATCATTTCCCTTATTAAGTGTAGTAAGGAGCCTGTGCTGATGTGTGTTTGTTCATTTATCACATGTTTGTTTTCTGCTATGGCTTTCTGGATGTGGAAGTTCTCTTGCATTTGTATAAGATGTTTGTCATGGTTGCTTATTCTCATTATTTTCATTTCTTGTTCCATGTTTGTAGGATGATGGTTGTAGTGTTTTAAATGCTCTGCAAATGTGGAATGGTTTGTTTCATACTTCCAACATCTGATATGTTCTTTGTATCTTGTTTCAAAATTCCTGCATGTCATGCCTATGTATACTGCATCACAACTTTGACATTCAAGTTTATACATTCCTTATTGTTGGAATTTGTCCCTCTTGGTAGCTGGCTGGCTTAGGTATGATTGAAGGGTTTGCCCAGGCTTATATGCTATTTTGAAGCCCTGTCTCTTCAGGATGTTTGCAACTCTGTGTGTTAGTTTATGTGTGTAGGTCACGGTGTACCATCTGGTTCTTTTCTGTGTAGTGTTGTCATTGTGTGTGTTTGTTGAGTGTGTTTGTAAGTTTTCAGTTTGTGAGTTCTTTTGTATTGTGGAAATGTTGTGTTTGTTTTTTATTTGTGTTTTTATTTTTTGATTAAGCCTGTGTACCACATGTGTGTCATACCCGTTGTTCCTAGCTATTTGTATGATCGTGTTCATTTCTTGTTCATAATTTCTCTTACTGAGTGGGATTCTGTTTAATCTATGTAACATGTTTGGTAGACGAGCCAAGTGAAAAAATAGATGAACTCCATTCAGAAATAAACAAAACTCATAAGAACATAAAATTCACACTTGAAACAGGAAAAGAAAATCAAATAAATTTTCTTGACATTACAATTAAAAAAGAAAATGGAAAACATACATTTAACATCTTTAGAAAACCAACAGCCACGGACACAACAATACATTCCACATCCAACCACCCCCAAAGCCAGAAATTTGCAGCACTAAGGCACATGTTACATAGATTAAACAGAATCCCACTCAGTAAGAGAAACTATGAACAAGAAATGAACACGATCATACAAATAGCTAGGAACAACGCGTATGACACACATGTGGTACACAGGCTCAATCAAAAAATAAAAACACAAATAAAAAACAAACACAACATTTCCACAATACAAAAGAACTCACAAGCTGAAAACTTACAAACACACTCAACAAACACACACAATGACAACACCACACAGAAAAGAACCAGATGGTACACCAAGACCTACACACATAAACTAACACACAGAGTTGCAAACAGCCTAAAGAGACTGGGGCTTCAAAATAGCATATAAGCCTGGGCAAACCCTTCAATCACACCTAAGCCAGCCAGCTACCAAGAGGGACAAATTCCAACAATCAGGAATATATAAACTTGAATGTCAAAGTTGTGATGCAGTATACATAGGCATGACATGCAGGAATTTTGAAACAAGATACAAAGAACATATCAGATGTTGGAAGTATGAAACAAACCATTCCACATTTGCAGAGCATTTAAAACACTACAACCATCATCCTACAAACATGGAACAAGAAATGAAAATAATGAGAATAAGCAACCATGACAAACATCTTATACAAATGCAAGAGAACTTCCACACCCAGAAAGCCATAGCAGAAAACAAACATGTGATAAATGAACAAACACACATCAGCACAGGCTCCTTACTACACTAAATAAAGGAAATGATGACATAAAAAAAGTATATAACACCAAAATACACACACACACACACACACACACACACACACACACACACACACAAACCCTCCCAAAAAAAAAAAAATAAAAAAAATTGCATAACACCAAAATGTAGACAGACACACATACACAGCACAAATATATATATATATATATATATATATATATATATATATATATATATATATATATATATATCACACCAAAACACACACACACATACACAGGACACAAACAAAAATAAATAATTAAATACAATAAAATAAAATAAAATAATATAACACCAAAAAACACACACACACACACACACACTCACACACACACACACAAGCGCACACACAAATGCATACACGAACAGACCACTGATACTTCGATAGTTACACTCGTAAGTTTGGCAGTAATATTCGATCTTTGGCAAAAACATTTGACAGTCGGCAACAGAAACCAAAACATTGCATTAAAAAAAGCGTTCAGTGCATAGTGCTGTGGAATTCAGAAAAAACAGCAAATTGGCGCTCATGGGAAGAAGAACAAGCCCAAAAATACAACAGGAGCCTAATATGTAAGAAACTGTCTACGCAACCTGTAAGTACAGTTCAAAACATTACTACTTAATAGGAAATACCAACCACCAGAACTGTTTATAACCTATAGGCACAGTGACAAAAAATGTAAATAAAATAGCTAACATATGTACATATTACAGGCAACTGATGATGCCTTGCAGAAAATAAAGGCGAAACGCGTATGGCACTAAAATTGTGTTTTATTCAGTTGCCGTCAGACGGTCCATAAGTGAAAATCATCAACATACCGTAGTATTTTCTTTTGGGATACGAGTATCTCCACTCCGTTGCACTATTCCTTCTTTACTGCATCCCTCGCTCCCTCAGATTGACGAATTAACACAGATATTTCGTCGCTATGAATTACTAAGGGTTCCATGACTTCTCCTTCTATATCGAGAAACGTTTCTATGGAAACGACAGGTTTTTCTTTCGGGATACGAGTATCTCCTTTCCGATGCGCTATTCCTTCTCAACTGCATCCCTGGCTCCCTCACATTGACGAATTAACACAGATATTGTGACGCTATGGTATAATATGTGTTCTATGACTTCTCCTTCTAAATCGAGTAACGTTTCCATGGAAACGACAGGATTTTCGTTTGGGATACGAGTATCTCCTTCCCGATGCACTATTCCTTCTATCCTGCATCCCTCGCTCCCTCACATTGACGAATTAACACAGAAATTGCGTCGCTATGAAATACTATGTGTTCTATGACTTCTCCTTCTAAATCGAGTAACGTTTCTATGGAAATGATAGGATTACCGTTTGGGATACGAGTATCTCCTTTCCGAAGCACTATTCCTTCTATCCTGCATACCTCGCTCCCTCACATTGACGAATTAACACAGAATTTGCGTCAGTATGAAATACTATGGGTTCTATGACATCTCCTTTTAAAACGAGTAACGTTTCTATGGAGACGACAGGATTTTCTTTTGGGATACAAGTATCTCCTTTCCGATGCACTATTCCTTCTTTAATGCATCCCTCGTTACCTCACATTGACGAATTAACACTGAAATTGCGTCGCTATGAAATACTATGGGTTCTATAACTGCTCCTTCTAAATCGAGTAACGTTTCTATTGAAACGACAGGTTATTCTTTTGGGATACGAGTATCTCCTTTCCGATGCACTATACCTTCTTTACTGCATCCCTCGCTCCCTCACATTGACGAATTAACAATGAAATTGCGTCTCTATGAAAGACTATTTGTTCTATGACTTTTCCTTCTAAATCGAGTAACGTTTCTATGGAAACGACAGGATTTTCTTTTGGGATACGACTATCTCCTTTCCGATGCACTATTCCTACTTTACTGATTGCCTCGTTCCCTAACATTGACGAATAAGCACAGAAAATGCGTCGCTATGAAATCCTATGGGTTCTATGACTTCTCCTTCTAATTCGAGTTACGTTTCTATGGAAACGACAGGATTTTCTTTAGGGATACGACTATCTCCTTTCCGATGCACTATTCCTTCCTGACTCCATCGCTGTCTCCATCACATTGACGAATTATCACAGAATTTGCGACGCTATGGATTACTATGTGCTATATGACTTCTCCTTCTAAATCGAATATCGATTCTATGGAAAGGACAGGAATTTCTAATTGGATCCGAGTATCTCCTTCCCGATGCACTATTCCTTCTTTATTGCATCTCTCGCACCCTTACATTGACGTATTAACACAGAGATTGCGTCGCTATGAAATACTATGGGTTCTATGATTTCTCCTTAAATATCGAGTTACGTTTCTATGGAAACGACAGAATTTTCTTTTGGGATACGAGTATCTCCTTTCCGATGCACTATTCGTCCTCTACTGCATCCCTCGATCTCTCACATTGACGAATTAACACATAAATTGCGTCGCTATGAAATACTATGTGTTCTATGACTTCTCCTTCTGAATCGAGTAACGTTCCTATGGAAGCGACAGGATTATCTTTTGGGATACGTCTATCTCCTTTCCGATGCACTAGTCCTTCTTTACTGCATCCCTGACTCCCTCACTTTCACGAATTAACACAGAAATTGCGACTCCGTGGAATACTAAGTGTTCTATGACTTCTCCTTCTAAATCGAGTAACGTTTCTATGGAAACGACAGGATTTTCTTTTGGGATACGACTATCTAATTTCCGATGCACTATTCCTTCCTTACTCCATCCCTGGCTCCATCACATTGACGAATTAACACAGAAATTGCGACGCTATGGAATACTATGTGCTCTATGACTTCTCCTTCTAAATCGAATATCGATTCTATGGAAAGGACAGGATTTTCTTATCGGATCCGAGTATCTCCTTTCTGATGCACTATTCCTTTTTTATTGCATCCTTCGCAACCTCACATTGACGAATTAACACAGCGATTGCGTCGCTATGAAATACTGTGGGTTCTATTACTTCTCTATCTAAATCGAGTAACGTTTCTATTGAAACGACAGAATTTTCTTTTGGGATACGAGTATCTCTTTTCCGATGCACTATTCGCTCTTTACTGCATCTCTCACTCACTCACATTGACGAATTAACACAGAAATTGCGTAGCTATGAAATACTATGGGTTCCATGACTTCTCCTTCTAAATCGAGTAACGTTTCTATGGAAGCGACAGGATTTTCTTTTGGTATACTGGTATACGAGTATCTCCTTTCCGATGCACTATTCCTCTATCCTGCATCCCTCACTCCCTCACATTGACGAATTAACACATAAATTGCGACGCTATGAAATACTATGTGTTCTATGACTTCTCCTTTTAAATCGAGTAACGTACCTATGCAAACGATAGGATTTTCTTTTGGGATACGAGTATCTCCTTTCCGATGCATTATTTCTTCTTTACTGCATCCCTCGCTCCCTCACATTGACGAATTAACAGTGAAATTGTGTCTCTATGGAATATTATGGAATCTATGTCTTCTCCTTCTAAATCGAGTAACGTTTCTATGGAAACGACAGGATTTTCCTTTGAGATACGGGTATCACCTTTCCGATGCACTATTCCTACTTTACTGCATCCCTCGTTCCCTAACATTGACGAATAAGCTCAGAAATTGCGTCGCTATGAAATCCGATTGATTCTATGTCTTCTCCTTCTAAATCGAGTAACGTTTCTATGGAAACGACAGGATTTCCGTTTGGGATACGTCTATCTCCTTTACGATGCACTATTCCTTCGTTATTGCATCCCTCGTACTCTCACATTGACGAATTAATCCAGAGATTGCGTCGAAATGAAATACAATGGGTTCTATAACTTCTCTTCCTAAATCGAAAAACGTTTCTATGGAAACGACAGGATTTTCGTTTGGGATACGTCTATCTCCTTTCCGATGCACTAGTCCTTCTTTACTGTAGCCCTGGCTCCCTCACATTCACGAAATAGCACAGAAATTGCGACTCCACTGTATTCTATGTGTTCTATGGCTTCTCCTTCTAAATCGAGTAACGTTTCTAAGGAAACGACAGGATTTTCTTATGGGATACGAGAATCTCCCCGCCGATGCACTATTCCCTCTTAACTGTATCCCTTGCTCCCTCACATTGACAAATTAACTCAGAAATTGTGTCGCTCTGAAATACCATTGGTTCTATGACATCTCCTTCTAAATCGAGTAACGTTTCAACGGAAACAAAAGGATTTTCTTTTGGGATACGAGTATCTCCACTCCGCTGCACTATTCCTTCTTTACTGCATACCTCGCTCCCTCAGATTGACGAATTAACACAGAAATGGCGTCGCTATGAAATACTATGTGTTCTATGACTTCTCCTTCTAAATCGAGTAACGTTTCTTTGAAACGACAGGTTATTCTTTTGGTATACGAGTCTCTCCTTTCCGATGCACTATACTTTCTTTACTGCATCCCTAGCTCCCTCACATTGACGAATAAACAATGAAATTGCGTCTCTATGAAATACTATGGGATCTATGACTTCTCCTTCTAAATCGAGTAACGTTTCTATGGAAACGACAGAATTTTCCTTTGGGATACGAGTATCTCCTTTCCGATGCACTATTCCTCCTCTACTGCATCCCTCGATCCCTCACATTGACGAATTAACAATGAAATTGCGTCTCTATGAAATACTATGTGTTCTATGACTTCTCTTTCTAAATCGAGTAACGTTTCTATGGAAACGACAGGATTTTACTTTGAGATACGAGTATCTCCTTACCGATGCACTATTCCAACTTTACTGATTGCCTCGTTCCCTAACATTGACGAATAAGCACAAAAAAAGCGTCGCTATGAAATCGTATGGATTCTATGACTTCTCCTTCTAAATCGAGTAACGTTTCTATGGAAATGACAGGATTTTCCATGGGAAACGACTATCTCCATTCCGATGCACTATTCCTTCCTTACTCCATCCCTGGCTCCATCACACTGACGAATTAACACAGAAATTGCGACGCTATGGAATACTATGTGCTCTATGACTTCTCCATCTAAATCGAATATCGATTCTATGGAAAGGACAGGATTTGCTTATCGGATCCGAGTATCTCCTTTCCGATGGACTATCCATTCTTTATTGCATTACTCGCTAGCTCACATTGACGAATTAACATAGAGATTGCGTCGCTACGAAATACTATGGGTTCTATAACTTCTCTTTCTAAATCGAGTAACGTTTCTATTGAAATGACAGGATTTTCTTTTGGGATACGAGTATCTCCTTTCCGATGCACTATTCCCTCTTTACTGCATCTCTCGCTTACTCACATTGACGAATTAACACAGAAATTGCGTCGCTATGAAATACTATGGGTTCCATGACTTCTCCTTCTAAATCGAGTAACGTTTCTATGGAAACGACAGGATTTTCTTTTATGTTACGAGTACCTCCTTTCCGATGCACAATTAGTTTTTACTGCATCCCTCGCTATCTCACATTGACGAATAAGCAGAGAAATTGCGTCGCCATGTAATACTATGGGTTCTATAACTTCTCCTTCTAAATAGAGTAACAATTCTATCTAAACGACAGGATTTCGTTTCGGGATACAACTATCTCCTTCCCGATGCACTATTCATTCTTTACTTCTTCCCTCGCTCCCGCACATTGACGAATTAACACAGAAATAGCCTCTCTAGGAATTACTACGGGTTCTATGACTTCTCCTTCTAAATCGAGTAACGTTTCCATTGTAACGACAGGATTTTCTTTTGGGATACGAGTATCTCCTTTCTGATACACTATTCCTTCTTTAATACATCCCTCGCTACCTCACATTGACGAATTAACACAGAAATTGCGTCGCTATGAAATACTATGGGTTCTATGTCATCTCCTTCTAAATCGAGTAACGTTTCTATGGTAACGACAGGATTTTCCATGGGATACGACTGTCTCCTTTCCGATGCACTATTCCTTCCTTACTCCATCCCTGGCTCCATCACATTGACGAATTAACACAGAAATTGCGACGCTATGGAATACTATGTGCTCTATGACTTCTCCATCTAAATCGAATATCGATTCTATGGAAAGGACAGGATTTGCTTATCGGATCCGAGTATCTCCTTTCCGATGCACTATTCCTTCTTTAATGCATCCCTCGCTACCTCACATTGACGAATTAACACAGAAATTGCGTCGCTATGAAATTCTATGGGTTCTATGACTTCTCCTTCTAAATCGAGTAACGTTTCTATGGAAGCGACAGGATTTTCTTTTGGCATACTTGTATACGAGTATCTCCATTCCGATGCACTATTCCTTCTATCCTGCATCCCTCGCACCCTCACAGTGACGAATTAACACATAAATTGCGTCGCTATGAATACTATGTGTTCTATGACTTCTCCTTCTAAATCGAGTAACGTTCCTATGGAAACGACAGGATTATCTTTTGGGATACGTCTATCTCCTTTCCGATGCACTAGTCCTTCTTTACTGCACCCTTGGCTCCCTCACATTCACGAATTACCACAGAAATTGCGACTCCATGGAATACTATGTGTTCTATGACTTCTGCTTCTAAATCGAGTAACGTTTCTAAGGAAACGACAGGATTTTCTTATGGGATACGAGAATCTCCTTTCCGATGCACTTTCCTCTTAACTGTATCCCTTGCTCCCTCACATTGACAAATTAACTCAGAAATTGCGTCGCTCTTAAATACCATTGGTTCTATGACATCTCCTTCTAAATCGAGTAACGTTTCAATAGAAACAAATGGATTTTCTTTTGGAATACGAGTATCTCCACTCCGCTGCACTATTCCTTCTTTACTGCATCATTCGCTCCCTCAGATTGACGAATTAACACAGATATTGCGTCGCTATGAATTACTATGGGTTCTATGACTTCTCCTTCTATATCGAGAAACGTTTCTATGGAAACGACAGGTTTTTCTTTCGGGATACGTGTATCTCCTTTCCGATGCGCTATTCCATCTTTACTGCATCCCTGGCTCCCTCACATTGACGAATTAACACAGGTATTGTGACGCTATGGTAAAATATGTGTTCTATGACTTCCCCATCTAGATCGAGTAACGTTTCTATGGAAACGACTGGATTTTCGTTTGGGATACGAGTATCTCCTTTCCGATGCACTATTCCTTCTATCCTGCATCCCACGCTCCCTCACATTGACAAATTAACACAGAAATTGCGTCGCTATGAAATCCTATGTGTTCTATGACTTCTCCTTCTAAATCGAGTAACGTTCCTATGGAAACGACAGGATTTTCTTTTGGGATACGACTATCTCCTTTCCGATGCACTATTCCTTTCGTTACTGATTGCCTCGTTCCATAACATTGACGAATAAGCACAGAAACTGCGTCGCTATGAAATCCTAT